>NC_026000.2:87597485-87722253 GCF_000442705.2 Elaeis guineensis
CCACAGTCATGTTAGGAAAGAGAGGAGAACCTTGTCCTAACATGAGCCAAAGTCGAAGGCCAGATTATTTAGAGACCGGATGGGGGGAGAGGCCCTCGCAACGGCCCTTATGCACCCCCACAGTCATGTTAGGAACAGGAGGAGAACCTCATCCTAACATGAGCAAAGTCGAAGATCCGGTTATTAAGAGATCGGATGGGGGGAGAGGCCCTTGCAACAGCCTTTATGAACCCCCACAGCCATATTAGAAACAGGAGGAGAACCTTATCCTAGCATGAGCAAAGTCGAAGACCCGATTATTAAGAGATCGGATGGGGAGAGAGGCCCTCGCAATGGCCCTTATGTGCCCCCACAGTCCTGCTAGGAATAGGAGAAAAATCTCATCCTAACATGAGCTGAAATTGACTGTGTCAGGAACAGAAGGAGAACCTCATCCTGATATAAATGAAGACCTGATCGTTTAAGACCATATGAGGGAAAATCCTCCTCAACGGCTCCTCTACACCCCTACAACCCCGTTAGGAGCAGAGGGAAAATCCTCGCCCAATATAAAAAAAAAAAGGGAAGAGAAAAAGGGAAAGCAACGAGCTATGCAGAGATAAGAAAAAAATGAACTACATCTAAGACACAAGGGACCTCATCTCAACGAGGAAGAAAACTCTTGTCAAAAATCTTCAGTCTCTAAGGGGGAACCCAACACTAGCAGGAGAAAATAGACTTCCTCAAAGTAATGAGAAGTTCGGGCCCCAAGCTCGAACATCGGAAGAAAGCGTCAAATTTGAATGGCCTCGAAAAGACCTTCGATCATGAATAAAAAGGGTGAATGAACACGACGATGACCAGGAACCTTCAAACAATATCGACATCGAATAAGACAAAAGATAAGAGAAGCTCGGTAAATGACAACTCAGAGCAAGAATAGACAAGATAATGAAAAAATTTCTTTTCATTTCATTAGTAAAGAAAGCATTACAAAAGCCTTTGAAGGTCAAAAAAATAAAACAACAAGAAAAGAAAAGAATACATGGAACAAAAGGTAAAAGAAGCTCTAAGAAAGCTCAACTTCTTCTAACTTCGAACTCTCGATTTCAGCCATTATCAGAGATTGCTTTAAGTTCTCAACTTCTTCTTCCAGTTTCTTCTTTCTTAACAGCATCTCCCGATACATTTGGTGAAACCGTTGGCTTTCGCCCTCCGATTCTCGAAGCCTCTTCCTCAGAACTTCGGACTCCACTCCTGCATCCTTGACCGCCTGCTGCTCATAGGCCAGCTGAATTTTCAGTCACTGTAGTTCAGCCTTCTTCTTCTCAAGGGCTATGGACAGTTCTTCCATGGTCCCCCTCAAGGATCAAAGCTCGTCAGAGCCTTGAACCGAAACGGCCTAGGCTCTTTCAGACAACTGCTTCTGAAGGCGAGCAACCTCGTCGGTCGCCATCTTGAGCCTCCTTCTGTAGTTGTCTATTTGCCCGCACCAGCCAACTCGGTGAGTGTTGTAATTCATCTCGGCATCCTGTAGCTGCTTGTGGAGGTTGGAGAATTTCTTCGACGAGTTCCAACCGTGGTCGGCCTGAGTTGTAAGCCCGGATGAGCTCCCTTCTAATTGGCCGATCTTCTCCCGTGCGGCCGCCAACTCGACTTCGAGAGAGCTGATCTTGGAGGCCTGAGTCTAAGATCGGTCACTAGCATATTTCTGAAATTCTTCAAGCTCCTTCTCGAAGTTGGCCTTCTTCTGGCTGTAGTCCATGAAGTCCTTTTTGTAAAGGTTTCGAAGGTGAGTAACCTCCATGGTGGCTTCCGAATGGCTCTTCCTCAGCCTGTGAAGTTCGTCGTCCATCTTCTTTGATTTTTTTGTTAGGTGATGAACTTTTCTTCTTAGATCCCAAATCATAGACTTCAAAGGAATCTCCTGCAGTAGAGGAAGAGCTTTGGTAGGGCACTATTGTCGAAAAACAAGTGTCACAACACAAATCATTGCAAGAAAAAAAAAAGAAAAAGAAAAGTAGAAGAAGAAAAAGGAGCTCTCTATAAAAAGGAATCTGATTTTATTGATTGAATAATTCTTAAGTATAAGAGAAAAAAAAATTGTAACAAAGAAAAAGTACAAAATTAGAGGTTTCGAACCTCTGGAGCAGAAGTGGAGGAGCTCGATGCCTCCAGAAGGTCGGTCACGGCAGCTGCAGCAGTTGAAGAGGTCCCGGCTAGAGGAAGACTGGCAGCAGCCTCAGAAGGTCTGGCTTCATCATCGAACGCTTCATCCAGGAAGCTGAGGTCGAGTTTGGAAAACTTTCTGACCACCTTCTCTTGGCAAAGCTCGAAGCCTTTGATAAAGGTAGCCTGGCCGAACTGGATATTCAGATCCCTTATCTCGGAGGAGGTCTTGAACTCCTCCACTACTTGGTCCCTTGCCTCCAAGACTAGGATCGGGATCTGCTCCTTCAGCTTGGAGACCTCGACCTCTTCCTTCTTTCTTTCCTCCTCCAAGGCAGTCTTCAGATCCATCGAAGTTTGTTCCTCCTTCCAGAGTGCCTCTTGGAGACTCGTGACTTCGGCGACCTTCTCCTTAAGATGGGCAGCCTCAGCCTGGCGACCTTCCTCCGCCTGGGCTGTTTCCTTCTTTACATTGTTCATCGCCTTGATGTTGGCGATGAGTTGGTATCCAATCTGCAAGAGCGGCCAGGAAGTTAATATAAAAGCTAAGGAATGAACTAAGTGAAGAAGCGAAAGAAAGAAAAATGTAAATCGGCCTACCTCAAGAAAGGACCCTAGAGAATCCCAAACCTACTGTTCAGGATCGGCATGGACGATCCTATGAATGATCCGAGCAAAATGCACCCATCGACCAACCTTTTTATTAAATCCCTATTGTTGAAGGGATTCTCCTCCGGATCCTCTTCAGAGCCATTGGACCTTTCGATGGCAGCCCTACTGCTACTGATCTTGCGGACCACCATCTTCTTACTTCTCTTCCTTTCGGCCCCCGAT
Source organism: Elaeis guineensis (assembly GCF_000442705.2). Taxonomy (NCBI): domain Eukaryota; kingdom Viridiplantae; phylum Streptophyta; class Magnoliopsida; order Arecales; family Arecaceae; genus Elaeis; species Elaeis guineensis. The sequence goes on from NC_026000.2 coordinate 87,600,468, forward strand.
GCCTCCTCAGGATGAGACTCAAGAGCGGGAACCTCAATCGGAGGGCTTCTTGAAGAAGCTCGGAAGACTGCAGGCTCGACGTCGGAGGGGCATCAACGGCAATGGTCGTCTGGGCAAGCATGGCTGAGCTTGTCTCCTCTAACCTCGCCTTCTTCGCCAATTCAGAAGTTGTGGCGTCTTTCCTCTTGTGGCCTTGAGACCCTTGGCTAGTATCCGAGCTACGTCTGCGTCCATATCTACAATGAAAAAGATCGGCACAGCTTAGAAACAGAATAAGAGAAAGAGGAAGCAGCGGATGACTTGAGAAAGAAAAGTACCGACAGGGTTGAGAGGGCTCAGGCCGACATTGAAGAAAAGTTGCTCCTTCAGAAGGTCGGAGAGGAGAGGAGCTGGATAAGTCTTAAGTTTATTGGAGGCTTCAAGATCGTCCTTTCCCAAGCTAGAAGCCCGACGGACGGAGTCCCTCAGGGAGCCCCAGGGGGGCAACCCCAGCTTCAGGATCAGACATCGGACATAGAAGTACCTCTCCTTCCAATTGTGGATAGAAGAGGGGGCACCTTTCAGCAACCCCTTTCTACCGAACTGGAGGGAGAAGTACCATCAATCCTTTACCGAAGGGTGACGCTTATAGGTATAAAAGTTTCTAAACAAGGAAAGAGTTGGCCAGACTTCAGCTAAACGACAGAGAGAAAGAAATCCTATCAGAAACCTAAAGGAGTTCGGTGCTACAGAAACTAGAGAAATGTTTAAAAAGAGAAAAAGAGCAACAACAAAAGGTGGAAGTGGAAGTCGAAGTCCGATGTAGAAGGCTTCCTGGTATAAACAAAAGCGACCTGGGGGAGGGGCGCTTGCTCGGTCTGTTGGCCCGGGAAGCTCAAGCTCATACTCTGGAGGAACTCCGTACTAAATCCTAATCAGCGAGAGTTCATCCGAAGTCAAAGAGTTGGGAATGGTGTCTGGTATAAAGATCGGACGAGGTCCAACCTTAAGTATGGGTTCATCTACAGTACTAGAATTTTGAGGGGCTGGAGCTGATGAACTACTAGAACTACTAGAGGAGAAAGTGTTGGAGAACTTTTTGAATCAAATGAAAACCCCAAAAAATCCCAAAAAAAATAGAAAAAATAGGAAACAAGGAACTCGCGGAGAAACCGAACGGACGTAATGCAGAGGAGGAAAAATGAAAGAACAACAAGAAAAAGAAGGGTTCCGAAACTAACCTAGGCTGGTTCGAGAGGTGCAGGAGGGCAGCGAAGGTGATGGAGGTCGACCTGAAGGGCGCCTAAGATCAAGAGGAATGCTGGAGGAGGATGAAGCTCTCGGGGAAGAAGAGGGGATCAAAGAAAAATCTCAGGCAAGGTGAAACCCCTGAAGGAGGGGGACGAATTTAAATAGACCTCAGGATCCGATGCAATAATGATTGCAGATCTCCTTTGGCCGACCTACAACCACCGCATGTTCCACTCATCGTGGTAGACGGCTGACGGCTGATAGAATCATTATTACACCGTACTTGGGGCAACGCTCTAGCGGGAATTCCAAAAAATCTTTTCGAATCACCTCGATTTGAAAAGACTCCAGCATCGGTGCGCCAAACACCAAAATATCTGAAAACAATCGAGTACGAAAATCAAGGGGGCAACTTCGGCTGTGAAAATTTTTTTGTACTTCCTTCATTCGAAATTCAAACTCGAAAGTAGGGGGACTGGTGTTGGGTATAAAATAATCTCAGTCGAAGTTCGTAAGAGGCCAACCCTCCCAGGATTCTTCTGGCTTTCGACCTTGTGCGGCATCTCTCTGAACCCCCCTGGCTGTCCGAGATTCCACAGTACCATCCGGACTCCTCCAACAGTCGACCTTCCACAGCATCCTCCAGATTCCTCCAACGGACAAACTTCTATCATACCCTCTGGACTTCTCTGATAATGAGCTCCTTCAGTCGTCTATCGAACTGCTCCAAATACTCTCTGGGCTTCACTATCAGCCGATCTTCTACAGTGATCGATTACTCTCCAAATCTCTTCCATACTTCCTCCTGTCACGATCGACTTTACTCCGAGCTTCTTCCAGACTTCATCAATGATCGGGTTTCTCTAGCAGCAGGACTTCTACAGTAACCAAACTCCATCCAAGTTTTCATAGTGGTCGACCACCTTCCGAATTTCATCCGAGCTTCTACAGTAAGCAAATTCCATCCGAACTTCTATTGCAAGCGGACTTCATCAGAGTCTCTACAGTAAGCAAATTTCGTCCGAACTTCTATTGCAAGTGGACTTCATCCGGGCTTCCACGGCAATCGGTCTCCATCCAAGCTTCTACAATAAGTGGCCTCCATTCGGGCTTTCACGGCAATTGATCTTCATCCGTGCTTCTACAATAAGCGGCATCCTTCCAGACTTCGGTAAGAATCGGACTCTGTCCGAACTTCTACAATGGATGGATTCCAGACAAACTTCTACAACGGACGGGCTCCAGCAGCCGAATTTCTACAATGACCGACTGTCTCCGGTGTCTTCTGTACCTCTTCAGCCATCAACCTTCAACAGTGCCAATCGGACTTCAACAGTGCCAGCTAGACCCCTCCAACGGATAAATTCTCACTGGACCCCTCCAGCGGTCGACTTTCACAGTGTCCTCCCGACTCCGCCAACGGACAAACTTTCACAACGCCTTCTAGACTCTTCTATCGGTCAACCTTCTATAGCACCTTCTGAATTTCGCTATCGATCGACCTTCTGTCAGATTTCTCATACAACCGGACCTCTCCAGCGGATAATCTTCAGACAAGCTTCTACATCAAACAAATTCCAGACGGACTTCTCTAGCAATCGGACTCCAGCTGGATTTCTCCAATAGAAAGTTTTTGTCCGGGCTTCTACAGCAGATGACTTTCGTCTGCAGCATCAATACCTAAAGGACCCAACAACAGTTAACCCATCAGCAACCTTAGAAACATCCGAGCTTTTCTTAGATTGTTGAGACAGAGAGCTATTCCACTCCACTAGACATCCAAACCGAGCTTGAACCGTCCGGTCTGAACTCCCCGGCAAGTCATGACAACGGACATCACTCCACTCTCTATAACAAACTCGACATGGCCCCACCACTCTCTGGCGAGTCACGACAGCGGACACCACTCCACTCTCTGTAATAAACTCCACGTGGCCCTACCACTCTCCGACGAGTTGCGACAACGGACACCACTCCACTCTCCATAACAAACTCCACGTGGCCCCGAACGGCCCACTACCAGGCAGTTACGGACGTCGCTGTCAATCGGTTATGCTCTTCCATCTATAAAAGAGACCTCCCAGATACGTTCTCCTCTAAGCTCAAAATACTATTTCTAAACTCTGCAAAAATTCTATTCGAGTGCTCCATTTCTGTTGAAGCAGAGTACTGACTTGAGCATCGGAGGATCTTATCGGAGCACCCCCAACTCCGGTTTAAAATTTTCTTACAGATTTCGATGACGGCTATGATCCCCTCGACTCCAGCTTCTCTGACATTGGCGAAATTCTACACCAACAAGTCCTATTCCAATAAGGACTCTTAATTTTTTTATTTGAATCCAAACTAAATCACATCTGGTTTGGTCCAAATAAAATATATAAAATCTAATCTAATTAGGTTCATAAATTTTTAATCAAATTTTAATCAAATTAGAAATTGACTGAACCACAGTTCTGATCAAATCAGAGATAATTCTTCCTTAACGATTAGGTCATCTAATAATCTAATCGGATCAAACCTAATTGAATCTAATTCAATTAGATTTTATTTAATCTTCTTTACTCAATCAAATTGAGCTAATCAATAATTTAATTACTAATTAATTTTTTATTAATTTATTAATATTTTATAAATTAATTTATTATAATTTTTGCATAAGGTTAACCATCAATCAAATTGATGATTAAGCCCTTAAATGATTTTCAATTATTGATCAGCCACATGATCAGTCAAAAATTTCTTTTGAGTGTGACTCTATAGGTTTGAACTTAAGTTGGTAGCACAAAAATATCTTTCTGAATCAATCGATGTAACCATCTAGCAATGGTGACCTGACATCCGGATAGGTCGAATGAAGGCGAAGTAACATTCAAGAATCTATTGTCGTATGGTTACCGTATAATTCATTTCTTTGATCCAAATATTTGAAGATGACCTAAGATTTAACTGTCAATCCTAGATAAGTTATCCATATTATATTTAAATCTTTTTCAAATCCATAATATGGATTACTCAGGCTCAGATTTTGCTAAATTGAAATACACATATCTCCTACTAACTCAGAGGGGTCAATCCCATCTTGACTCATGCACCGACTTGATAAGTACTTGACCGCATCCAAAAATCTTTCATCACTGAATTAGAAACTCAATTAGTCAGACTCCAAAGTACAGTGAGTTGCTTGCAAGTCACCATGGTGATTTCAGATCAAAGGGACACTTATACCCATACCCTTCACGAGCTACCCTTGACAGTAGAGGCTCCACAGTTGGTCACGTTCAGTGATGATATACTCCTACATCTCACTTGCATGCAATACCAGTATCTCTATACCATTTGGTTATAAGGACAATCAATGCATATGGAACACAACGAACTACACGTGATATCGCTATCGTCCTTGTAATAGCGTATCATTTGATCGTGAACCAGTTTAAGGACTACATGATAAATCTTCCTTTATCGATCAAAGTAGTCCTAAAGACTTCATCACAATATAGAAGTTCGTTAAAAGATGTAACCTTATGATTAAAAATATTAAATAACTTTTATTATTTATTAATTTATATACATTTATAATTAACACAATCATCACATGATTGGCTTTAAGATATATTTTCCAACATACCCATGCCCAGGTATTGGGTTCGAAACTCTAATGGTAGTAGATTAGATCTATTACTGAATGCTGATTTTTGATTCACATGCTTATTATTTTTGATTCAGATTCTTATGCATGTAAATTCATATCATAAATTTATTTGTAGGAGTTTTAAGATCAAATCTTATGCATGCATTTATAGATTAAATAGTTTAATCTAATATTTTTTTATTAAAAATTTTTAAAATGCATGCATGAAATCTCTACACATCCCATTAGTGGTATCAGAGAGATGATTCGATATGACATGATATTATATGTATTTAGTGAAAGAAAAGTGCCCTATAAGCCAATCATAAGTGTGTTGTAATGGGACTTTCTTTAACATTTTCCAACTCATGAAATGACATTTATTATTTGAGGCATTGATTCATCATATTAGCTGCATCTTAATATATCTAAGATTATGATGAACCCCAAAGATTAGGATAATAATTTTAGGAGACATGAATGGGTCATGCTAGTGAGACCTAAAATCCTAAAATTCTAATCTTAAATATTCCTGATCGTAGGAGCATTGAGTCGAGGATCAATGTTCCAAATAGACTGGCACATCCTATGTATGCTCAATGGAGAGGGTGGCAGATCTCACTAGCCACTTGTGTGAGACACTAATACAAGGATGTGGGTGCTCATTTGAGAAATGAGTCCACTGAATTGACTCGATGAAAGAGAACATCTAATGGAAGCTTTATTTGCATGTCAAAGATGGTTCTCTAAGTGAGAGTTGTGCAAGTGATCCTTAGACCTGAAACCACCATAGAATCTTATGCACATGAATCCATATTTTGGTTCATACCCAGACATGGCATTAAGACATGTACGGGGTGTTCTGGATATGGTGGAGTGTGTATGAAGGTTGTGAGTAGGTTAATATGGAATCGATCACTCCTAGTAAGAGGAGATCGCATCCTGTGTATTCTCAATCCTAGATGACTCAGAAAAGTCTTTTGGCCAAAAGCAGGAAGGAGATTAGAAAGAATTTCTAATGCTTCTTCATTGGAGTCATTATTGATTAATTAAGAATTGATATGAATATGTATTTGAGTTTGACATGATTCCATACTCATGAACATATTCAGGGTGCAAGGATGATCGAAGGATTGAATTACACGGTAATTTACCACTGAAGGATAGATTTAGTATTTCAACCAAATTCTACATCTTCTGGATAGTCATAATATGTTGCTAGACATCAATCTTGACTTGTAAGATTTTGATCGAATTAAAGAGTTTAATTCGATTGCCAATTAGAAATGATTATAATTATTGAACTCGGATTAGCTCGATTGAACCAAAATTAATTAGATTGAAATCTAATCAAATTTGGACAACTTATATCTGGACCTACTACTAGCTAGATATGGAATCCAATGGGTCACACACATATAAAAATTGGCCAAGGATCCTTTTGAAAAAAGTTGATTGGAATTTTGGATTCAATCAGGGTTCCGATAAGCATGCTAGCACATGTGGAAACCCTTGCTCCTTTGGAGATCAACTTGGTCCCATCCCTTGCTAATTAGCTAGCCCAATTTGGTAGACATTTGAGTCAGGTCACATCACCTAGAAGCAGTCCAAATTGGGGCACCACATCCCATGTTAACACCAATTATGAAGAGTCCACGTTGTGGTGGACTCTTGGTGCAAAATAGGTTCTGCGTACAAGTGTTGGCTTGGGCAGAAGAAAAAATATTATATTTTATGAGATTAAAATTATGTGTATAGCTCACATCACCCTCCATCCTCTGGTACATATCTTAAAGCATGAGATATATTTTTTATAATTTTTGAGAAAGATAAAAAATTAAAAAAAGAAGGATGTCTCGCGTGTGCACGCAAAAGCGTCACATCTCTTTGTGATTTGGAGAGTCTTTGTCCCTATCAAATGCTTTCCGATTAGAGCAATTCTTTGTGATAATGTTCCAAATTTGATAAAATATTTTTTATAATTTTTTTGAAATTTTTTGGACTTATCTAGATGCCAAACGGATGCCATAAGTCGGTCCTGATGCCTGCGCATGTGGTGATCAACACTCGTGTGAAGAGGTGCGAGGATAGCATCCTTCCATGAGACTTTTATCACCATTTTTAATTTTTTTGAATCTAGATTGAATCTTCAATCTATGTGGATTTTTAAGGATTTTTTTTGATTTGAGAAGGGATGTGAAAACATCCCTTCTTTGGTTGCACGCGCGCAGACCAGGGTGCTGATCGACGTATCATGGATAAGAGTCCTTCTGCTTGAAGGAACTCTTATCTTTGATAATCAGATCAGATATGCCTTTTGGATAAGGCATGTCCCTCTCTTTTGGCATCTCTCTGATGGCTATAAATTGGCTGGGGAACTGGGTATCCGATGAATCTAAGAGGGGTTTCTAATTTCTCTCCTGTTGCTCTCCTTTCTTTCTTACAACCTATCTTAGTTTTAGGACAAGGCTTTGGGATTTAAGACAAAGCCTTATTTGGTTTAACAAGGGTTGTAAGGGTCCTAAAGAAAGAGAATCAAAAGTTCAGAGGAGGTTCTAAGAGGATGAGATCAGGTTTTTGAAGAAACTTGACCGGTACGAGGCTAGTCGAGTTCTAAGGGCTAGAACTCTTGAAGCAAGGTGAAGAAGGAGCATTGTCTTTGGTTCAATTTTCGTGTGGATCACCATTAGAGGACAGACACTTGAATGCCTTATAAAAATTGAGATTAGCACTACAGATATTTTTCTTATCCTAATTTATATTTATTATGCTTTGATTATTATAGTCAAGAGTTTCTGGGCATTAGGGCTTCAGGTGCATTGGGTGTTTTGAATGAAAATTTTAAACACCTAACCCTTTCACTGTGCCATCGTAATCCAACAGTGGTATCAGAGCCTATCTTTATTTATGTAATCAAATATCAAATTATTATCTTGATTGTGATCAAGCATGAGTTTTTGATTTGGTTCAAGTCGGGTCAAGAGTTGAACCCAATTGAACATCCAAACCCTATCATATCTTAGAGATATGTTTTAAATATAAAATACATGATGTATGTGTAAAATTTTCTTAGTAGCTTAGTACTCTAATTGGAGTTCATCACCAGACTGTCCGATCATAAGAGCAAATAGGGTTCAAAGATCCTCTCTTCCTATTCAATAGGATACTCTTATGGCATGTAGGGGTGCCACTATGATGTTCCAAGAAGAAGAACCATGAAAAGAGTGTTTTATATTCATACATGTTATTAGAACTTCATGCATATATGATATACTTGAGATATTTAGTTATAATCATATTATATAATTTTACTTTCATATCTTAGAGATATGATAAGATGTCATAATTAGTTGTTATGATTATTAAGATACAACTATTTTAGTGCATTCTTGTGATAGATTGAATTAGGATGTGTTTGAGACCATTAAAGTCCTCATAAAAATCATATTAAGTCATAGTGTTGTGAACCGAAGCTGACCTATTTTCTTGAATCGATTAATTAATTGATGTCTAAGGAGTGTTTCAAGTGCGGTGGTTATTTAATTGGTTCTGTTGCTAATCTGGCCAATTTTATTGATGTCTAAGAAAATCAATGGGGGGACCCCCACCAATCTTAACACTTTTCTGACCAATTAGATTAGTTCGAATCTTAAATAAAGATAGTTTAGTATTTTAAACACTACTAAGGACCTTCTTTCATGCTAGGTTAATGTTACATCATGAACTATGACTAGTTTATTGTGTTACCATAAGGCTTGTCATAAGGATTGATATAACATAATCCTGGTGCATAAAAGATGCTTACAAAAATTTTGGATATACTACTTTGTTGTGCTAACATAAGGGCAATTATATTCGATTTTGACTGTATTGAAATGAAGGGTCTTACTTAACTAAAATATTATAGCTTGTTGTGTTAACACAAGGCTAATAATATTTTAGAGGCCAAGATAAAATATTAAGAATTGCATGAGATGTAATTGGAAAGAGTTTCCTACCTATAAACTTATAAGGGTTTGTTGTGTTAACACAAGATCGTTATGAGGAATTAGGGTTTCAATTCCACTAAGATAAATATAAAATATATCTCATTTACCATAAGAGAGGATTATGGTATCTGATAAAATAGTGGGAGACATAACTAGTTTTAAAAGTCCTTATCTAGTTATGCATGTCAAACATGAGTGGTCTACTTATACTATTATTTTATGTAGATTTAAGTCTACATTATGGCTTCTTTATTTTCACCCCATGATATAATAAATAAAATTATGTTGACCGATACAACTATGTGGATTGGTTGAGGAACTTACAAATTAGATTTATATCAGAAAAGAACTCTGATATTCTGGATATTTCTGATTCTAGTTTGGTTAGTAATAATGTCCGTATGGATATTATTTATGATAAATTTAAAAATTGAGAGTATAATTGTAAGAATAATCTGGTAAGATTGAAGTAGGATGCAAGTGTAACATCAAAAGGTGTGTATATGATACAGACCTATTTTTATTGAGTGATTCAGACTCTGATATTTGGGTATTGGATACCACCAGTGGATCGCACTTTTGTAGTTCATTACTGCAACTACAGAATATCAAAGATATGAAAAGAGGTAACCTCAAGCTTTATGGTGCAAGTGGAGAGTCCATTAGTGCAGAGGCTTTGAAAATCTGTATGCTTGATTTACCTTCAGGCAAAACTTTAGAATTAAAAGACTGTTATTCATGCCCAAGGTCATTAGAAATATTATTTCTATACCTTTGTTATTAAAATAAGGTTATAAAATAAAGCTAATGGAAAATGGATACTCTATTTTTTTTCTAATGAATTTTATGGCAGTGGTTGTATTGATAACAATCTTTTAATTCTTGCACTCAATAAAATATTTTTTATATTGAAAGAAATATGAAAAAAAAGAGAGAAAATATGAATGTCACATATCTCTGGCATTGTCGCCTTGGTCATATTAGTGAGTTAAGGATAAATAAGTTATACAAAGAAGAATTCTTTGACCCAAATGATTATAAATTATTAAAAACTTATAAATCTTGTCTCATGGATAAGATGACCAAGACTCCATTTTCTGGATATGGAGAGAGGACAAGTGAGTTGTTAGCTCTAGTACATATAGGTGTATATGGATCGATAACAACTCAAGCCAGAAGAAGATACTCTGATCTTTACAAATGATTTATTAAGGTTCGAATATGTGTATCTTATGAAATATAAATTCAAAGCTTTTGATAAGTTCAAGGAGTACGAAGGTATGATCGAGAAATAAATTGAAAAAAAAAAGTATCAAGCTTCTTCGATCTGATCGAGAACGAGAATACTTATCCATTGAATTTTTTGATCATCTTAAAAGTAAAGGTATTCTTTCTGAATAGATCCCTCCTAATACGCCTCAGTTAAATGGTGTAGCAGAAAGGAGAAATTGTACTGTGATGGATATGATGCGGTGCATAATATGCTTCATTGATCTCCCAATATCTTTCTAGGGATAATGCCCTAGAGACTGCCACATATATATTAAACAGAATGCCTTTAAAGTCTGTTGCAAGCACTCCATATGAGATATAGAATGAAAGGAAGCCTAATCTTAAACATCTTAAGACTTTGGGCTATCTCACTTATGTCAAAAATATTTTTGGACATAAGCTTAATGCTAGATCAGACAAGTGTAGGTTTGTAGAGTATCTTAATGAAATTAATAGATATTATTTCAACCATCCTACTGAACAAAAGGTATTTGTTAGTAGGCACGCCACTTTCTTGAAACATGAATTTATCCAAGGAGGAAGTGAGAGGAATAATGAATTTATGAAAGTTCATGATCTACAAACCGATCCAGAAATACCAGTGGTTGGACCACAAGAAGATCCTCAATCAAAAGTATCCAAAAATGAGGTACATCCACTATACACACCTCCTCTCCGAAGGTCAGATAGAGTGTGTCAAGCATCTCTGAGATATAATTTTATCACTGAGAATAATAATTCTATCAACATCATTTAGAATGTTGATCCACTGACCTATTCGAAAGCTGTCATGAATAGAGACTCAAACAGATAACTGAAAGCTATGAATCTGAGATGGACTCGATGAATACCAATCAAGTATAGACCTTGATTGATGCACCTAAGGGTGTGACCCCAATAGGGTGCAAGTGGATCTTCAAAAGGAAGATCAGAGTAGATGGCCAAGTAGAAACCTACAAAGTTAGGTTAGTGGCGAAGGGTTTCAGTCAAAGGCAAGGAATTGACTATGATGAAACCTTCTCACTAGTGGCTATGCTCAAGTCCATCTGGATTTTGGTTGCTATAGCAGCATACTATGATTATAAAATCTGGTAGATGGATGTCAAGACCGATTTTTGATAGTAATCTAGAGGAAGAGGTCTATATGACTTAGTCAGAGAGATTTGTCTCAAGTGGGAGAGCAAATAAAGTATGCAGGCTAATGAGATCCATCTATGGATTGAAGCAGATTTTGAGGAGCGGGATCATCTGATTTGATATGACAGTCACAGAGTTTTTTTTATCAAAAATACGGATGAACCATGTGTATATAAGAAGACAAGTGGGAGTGTTATTGTCTTCTTGATTCTGTATGTCGGTGACATACTGCTCATTGGGAATGATATCCCAATGATGCAATCAGTCAAAACTTGGCTATCAAATAAGTTTTCCATAAAAGATTTGGGTGAAGCATCCTATATATTGGGTATAAAGATCTATAGAGATAGATCTAAAAGGATGCTAGGCTTATCCCAATCACAATACATAGACCTCATATTAAAGAGATTTAATATGGAGGCAAGTAAGAAAGGTTACTTATCTATAAGTTATGGTATACGTGTCTCTAAGAAAATATGTCTTAAAGACACCAGAAGAGAGAAAAAAGATGAATGAAATCTCTTATACTTCGGCTGTGGGATCAATTATGTATGCCATGCTATGTACCAAGCCTGATGTAGCTTATGCTTTGGGCATAGCTAGTAGATTTCAGACTGATCTAAGGAAGGATCATTGAAAAGCAGATGATAGCAAGTCAATATCAGGATATTTATTTATCCTAATTAATGGGGCAGTGAGTTGGAAGAGTTTCAAACAGCAGATAGTAGCTGACTCAACTACTGAGCCAAAGTATGTTGCTGCTAGTGGAGCCATTAAGGAAGCTGTCTGGATGAAGAAACTCATCATGGATTTAAGAGTCGTTCCTAAGATTGAAAAATCGGTGTCACTCTATTTTCATAACACTGGGATAGTTATTCAAAATAAAGAACCTAGGTCTCATTATAAATCTAAGTACATCCTCAGACATTTTCATTTTGTTAAAGATAAGATGTTGTCTTTGAACGATTAGACAGAAAAAATAATATAGCAGATCTATTCATTAAGGCCATACCACAGTAGCTATATGATCGCCATCTTAATTGTATGAGATGCAAAGGCGATTGGCTTTAATGTAAGTGGGAATTGAAAGAAGAGCGCCCTATAAGCCAATCGTAAGTGTGTTGCGATGGGACTTTCTTTAAAATTTTCCAACTCATGAAATGATATTTATTATTTGAGGCATTGATTCATCATATTAGCTACATCTTAATATATCTAAGATTATGATGAACCTCAAAGATTAGGATAATGATTTTAGGAGACATGAATGTGTCATGCTAGTGAGACCAAAAATCCTAAAATCCTAATCCTAAATATTTCTGGTCGTAGGAGCATTGAGTCGGGGATCAATGTTCCAGATAGACTGGCACATCCTATGTATGCTCAATAGAGAGGGTGGCAGATCTCACTAGCCACTTGTGTGAGATACTAATACAAGGATGTGGGTGCTCATTTGAGAAATGAGTCCACTAAATTGACTCGATGAAAGAGAACATCTAATGGAAGCCTTATTTGCATGTCAAAGATGGTTCTCTAAGTGGGAGTTGTGCAAGTGATCCTTAGACCTGAAACCATCATGGAATCTTGTACACATGAATCCATATTTTGGTTCATACCCAGATATGGCATTAAGACATGTACGGGGTGTTCTGGATATGGTGGAGTGTGTATGAAGGTTGTGAGTAGGTCAATATGGAATCGATCACTCCTAGTAAGAGAAGATCGCATCCTGTGTATTCTCAATCCTAGATGACTCAAAAAAGTCTTTTGGCCAAAAGCAGGAAGGAGATTAGAAAGAGTTTCTAATGCTTCTTCATTGGAGTTATTATTGGTTAATTGAAAATTGATATGAATATGTGTTTGAGTTTGACATGATTCCATACTCATGAATATATTCAGGATGCAAGAATGATTGAAGGTTTGAATTGTACGATAATTTGCCACTGAAGGGTAGATTTGATATTTTCATCAAATTTTACATCTTCTGGGTAGTCATGATACGTTGCTAGATGTCAATCTTGACTTGTAGATTTTTGACCAAATTAAAGAGTTTAATTCGATTGCCAATTAGAAATGATTCTAATTATTGAACTCGGGTTTGCTCGATTGGACCAAAATCGATTAGATTGAAATCTAATCAAATTTAGTCAACTAATATTTGGACCTACTACGGACTAGATGTGGAACCCAATGGGTCACACACATATAAAAATTGGCCAAGGACCCTTTTGAAAAAGGTTAATTGGAATTTTGGATTCAATGAGGGTTTCGGTAAGCATGCTAGCACATGTGGAAATCCTTGCTCTTTTGGAGACCAATTTGGTCCCATCCCTTGCTAATTAGCTAGCCCAATTTGGTAGATATTTGGGTCAGATCATATCACCTAGAAGCAGTTCAAATTGGGGCACCACATCCCATGTTAACACCAATTATGAAGAGTCCACGTTGTGGTGGACTCTTGGTGCAAAATAGATTCTGCGTACAAGTGTTGGCTTGGGCAGAAGAAAAAATATTATTTTTCATGGGATTAAAATTATGTGTGGTAGCTTACATCACCCTCCATCCTCTAGTACAGATCTCAAAATATGAGATATATTTTTTCTAAAATTTTTGAGGAAGATAAAAAATTAAAAAAAGAAGGATGTCTTGCATGCGCGCAGAAGCGTCACGTCTCTCCATGATTTGGAGAGTCCTTATCCCTATCAAATACTTTTAGATTAAAATATTTTTTTATGATAATATTTCACATATGATAGGATATTTTTGATAATTTTTTTGGAATTTTTTCAGACTTATCTAGATGCCAAACGGATGCCATAAGTCGGTCTTGATGCCTGCATGCGTGGTGATCAGCACTCGCATGAAGAGGTGCAAGGATAGTATCTTTCTGTGAAAATTTTATCACTATTTTTGAGGATTTTTTTTTATTTGAGAAGGGACATGAAAACATCCCTTCTTTGGTTGCACGTGCGTAGACCAAGGTGCTGATCAACGTATCATGGATAAGAGTCCTTCTACTTGAAGGAACTCTTATCTCTGATAATCACATCAGATATGCTTTTTACATAAGGCATGTCTCTTTCTTTTGGCATCTCTCTAGTGGCTATAAATAGACTGGGGTGTAAGGTATCCGATGAATCTAAGAGGGGTTTCCAATTTCTCTCCTGTTGCTCTCCTTTCTTTCTTACAATCTATCTTATTTTAGGACAAAGCTTTGGGATTTAAGACAAAGCCTTATCTAGTCCTAACAAGGGTTGTAAGGGTCCTAAAGGAAAAGAATTAGAAGTCCAAAGGAGGTTCTAAGAGGGTGAGGTCAGGTTCTTGAAGAAACTTGACTGGTATGAGGCTAGTCGAGTTCTAGGGGCTAGAACTCTTGAAGCAAGGTGAAGAAGGAGTGCTGTCTTTGGTTCAATTTTCGTGTAGATCACCATTGGAGGGCGGACACTTGGATGCCTTGTGGAAATTGGGATTATCACTATAGATATTCTTCTTATCCTAATTTATATTTATTATGCTTTGATTATTATAGTCAAGAGTTTCTGGGCATTAGGGCTTCCGGTGCAATAGATGTTTTGAATGAAAATTTTTAACACCTAACCCTTCCGCTGTGCCACTGGAACCCAACATTTAGATCTATAATTTAATTTAGATTAAATATGATATATGATATTTAGATTTAAAATTAGTTATAGTTCTGATCGCACAAACTGGTATAAGGTTGTCCTGCTGTAAGGTTTACCTCTTACAGTACAAAGGTTGTCCTAGTTTATGCTGATCCTTATAAAATCTGATTTTAAATTGAAGCATGTAATATTTATTTATGATGATTGATATCTAATTTTGATATGATCAAAATATAATAATCAGATCTAAAATAATTTAGATTAGATTTAAATTATTTAGATTAGATGATCTGAGTAGCGAAGTAATCGGATCGGATTTGTCACCAAGCCGTTCGATCATAGGAGGTCATAGAGATTAGATCTTTCTTTTTCTCATTCAATTGGATCCTCTTATAATGTGTAGGGATGCCATTGTGACTAAATCCCATGAAAATAAATGTGAAAAAAAAATTTTATTTTTTTACAAAGTCTTAAGATTGTGTATATGATACATTATATGAAAAGTAGTTGCATCTAATCATTGCAAATAAAATCTAGAATCATAAATATATTTAGAATAGTTTTAAAATAATTTATAATTATTTTTATTACTATTTATATAAAATTATTTTGATCTAAAATTAATGTAATTATTGTAGTTCGCCTATTAAGTCGACTCAATTTTGTTTGGGTCGACTCAGGACCCTGGTTAGTCAGCTCAATTTCTGTTGAGCTGACTCAATGAAATAGACTAAAATTATGATTAATAATTTATCATCAATGAGTCAACTAAGTCTCAAAACTTAGTCAACCCATTGTGATGAGTCGGCTCAATCTAGGGGTTAGCCGATTCAAATTTCAGATCTAAATAATCGTGTATAAAAATTAATTATAAAATTATTTTATAAAATTTAAAATTATTTTTAAATACTGAATCTCTACCCACAGTCCTAAACATAATTGACAATTAAGTTAAATAAATTAGATCTAGAATTATAAATTAAAGATCTAATATCATTCGCATAAAATATAGGTGATAGGTTTATGGGTTAGCTTGATCAGATCTTCCTAATTAGGTTAGACCCTAGGGTTAGAATCAAAGATTAAATAGACTAAATAGAGAAATTGATTAAATCTAATCAAAAATTAGATTAGATTAAATCAGAATTTCTTTAGAGCTAATACAATAGTTATAGTTTGTCGAGTCTATATCTTTGATTAGACCCAAATAGACTTTGATCTTGAGCTCAGCGATCGAATCCAAATCCATAAGTAGATCCAATTGAAACTGACTAACCAATTGGTGTCTAAGATAAGTTTGACAGTCTTGATCGATGGTCATTAATTGGGAGCTATCCACATAGATTGAGTCTATGATAAGTTAATGGCATATCCCTCACACCGATCTCACTTACCTGACCAACATGTGTTGGGTTTCGGCCACGCACTGAAAAGTAATTTTTAAAATTTTTTAAAATATTCAAATCAATAGCTTTATCAAATAAAATTATTGAGCCAAATCCAAAACCCTAGAATCACCTTGCTGAACATGATCAAAGCAAATTCAAGTATGCAAAGAGATAGAATATTATACTTTAACCGAAATAGCAAAGTGGCATGCTAGTATTCTCCACAAGACCCCAAGGTAGAAGTCCTCCAATGGCGATGCACATGAAAGTTGAAGGAAAGCGTGGTGGGTGATGTGCATGCATTTTTAAAAATTTTTACAGTGAAATATACATAGATTAAATAATTTAATCTATAATACATACATAAATCAAATCTAAATCACTATACAGGATCTATGACATGAACTAATATACATGTATGCACATCTAAAATCTAAAATTCAGCAAGTATAGGATATATCTAATCTATATTTAGATCATATCTAAATATTAATTGAATATAAAACTTTATATCTGGGCATGGGTAGCAGATCATCGCATTTGAAATCCATGGTAGATGGTTCTTCTTGATGCTTGGCAGTCGCACACGCATCTGGCCTCTACGAGTATCCACATGAAGTCCTCATGCTGATCGATCTCTCTAAGAGTGCTAGCTCGTGAAAACACCATCTATTGGCTGATTTGAGAGGAACATGATGGAAATGAAGAATAAGGAGACCCTGTTCTTTACTTCTGGATCCATGCATCTGATCTCTATAATAGAGATCAAGAGAAGAACTTTTTCTTCTCAATTTTTCATGCATAAGAGAGAACCTTTTTATCTTCCTTTCATGCCCTTAAGTAGAACTTTTCTTCTCTAATTTTTTATGATAAAAATTAGATATAATCTAATTTTTCATACTAAAAATTATATGAAATCTTGAGATCTAAAAAAATCCAAAAGAGCGATCCAAGTGAAGAACCGTTCTTCTCTCTTCTTCTCCCTTTTCTTCTTGATCTAGAACTCTAGAGATCCCAAACCCCAACCAAATTTTTTTTGATAATTCTTCTCTAAATATATATATTAAAAATTAAATTTAATCTAATTTTTATTTTTAAAAAAATAAAAAAAAAATTGAAAGAAGAACTCCTTCTTCAAGGCTGCGCACAAGAAAAAAAATCTATCTTCTTCCTTAATTTAGAACTTCAAGAAGCCCCAAACACCCAATCAGATTTTTTAATATTTTTTCTCTAAATCTTTATATTAAAAATCAAATTTAATCTAATTTTTATTTAAAAAAATAAAAAAAATTTGAAAGAAGAACTCCTTCTTCTTCAAGACTGCGCACAAGAAAGAAGAACCTTTTTTCTTCCTTCTCTTTCTCTCATTGGGAAGAACTTTTCTTCTTCAATTTTTTGCTGTAAAACTAGCAGAGAACCCTCTCTTTGATGCCCAAAAACAAGCAATAAAAGATTTCAAAAATCTTTCAAGAAGGAAGGAGAAGAGGAGACAAAAGATGTATAAGATATGGGGTGTCCAACTCTTGGACGTCCCCTTCTCTTACCTTTTCTTTTTGGACGACATGAGAGAAGGGAGGACGCCTCCTTTTTCTTCATGGAAGAGAGGAGAGGGTGCACAAAGGGATGTGAGAAATATGTTCCATGGTGAAAGGGAGGTGTGGCATGGAGATATAATTATCACATGGGGTGGCTTGGTTTGGGTTTAGTCCTATTCCAACTAGGATTCAAGATCTTGATCAAACTCTAACTAATTTTTGGATCCAATTCTAACTAACTTAGGAATTAGTTATAACAAACTAATTAATTAGGTCCTAGTCCAATTATTAGGCTCCAATTGAATCACAATTAGTCAGATGAAAACTCCATTGATCCAGAAATTGATTCTTGATGGATTTCGAAGAGCTATTTGATAATAGGGCTTGATCCAATCAAGCCTATTATCTAATAGAGTTTGAACCAATTAAAATCTATTATCAAACTAATCCCATTAATTCAATTTTGTATCCCTGAGATCAATTGGAGAAAGTTTTGTTATTCAATAGGACTGCATCCAATTAATTCAAATCTAATCTTATTGAATCCAATTCAATTAAATCTAATCCAATCCCCATTACTCAATCAAATTGAGCCAATCAACAATCATATTGTTAATTAATTATTTTCTAATTTATTAACTATTAGTAAATAACTTATTGCAACCTTTGTAAAAGATTAATCATCAATCAAATTGATAATTAAATCCTTCAATGATTCATAATCGTCGATCAGCCATTTGATCAGACAGGTACTTCTATGTGTGTGATCCCATAGGTTCGAACCTAAATCGATAGCACAAGAATAATATCTATATTAAATGATGTAACCATCTAGCAATGCGACTCAACATCTGGATAGACCAAATGTATACCCAGCAACACTCTAGAACCCATGTAGATATAGTTATCGTATAATTTATCCCTTTGACACTCGATGCTTAAAGATGATTTTGGGTTAAACTGTCAACCCAGGATAAATGGTCCATATTGTATCTCAACCTTAAAAATCCTGTGACTCCTCACTAGAATTACTTTGGTCAAAGTTTTGCTAAATTGAAACACAATGATGTATCATCTCCAATTTTACTTGGAGCAATCAATCTCATCTTGACTCGCACTCAGACTTCACAAGTACTTGACTATACCCAGAAATCTTCTGTCATCGAATTAAAAATTCAGATAGTCCACACCAAAGCATAGTGAGTTGCTTGCAAGTCACCGAGGCAGTCTCATATTCAAGAGACACATATATCCATATCCCATCAAAGCAGCCCTTGATAGCAGAGTGCTCCAAAAGTGGTCACGCTCTATGAAATATACTCCTACATATCATCCGTATGCCATACCCATATCACCACACATCTTGATTAAGAGGATAACCAACTAATATGGCATACAACGACCTATACTCGATACAATTATCATCCTTATGATAATTGTATCATTTGATCACGAGCAAGATTTAAGAACCACATGATAAATTCTTCTTTATCATTTTGGTAGTAGTTCTAAGGACTTCATCATAACATATAAATTTTATTTTAGAAGATATGTTCCTTATGATGAATCTATAAGATAACATTTATCATTTTATAATTTGTATTGTATGGAACATAATCATCTATAACCTGAATGATTGGCTTTAAGACATATTTTCTAATAAAAGTTGGCCAAGGTCCTTCCCAACCGGTGCACTACCGCAGTCTTATCTTCTCAAGAACACTGTCAGCTTCAAACTTGCATCACGATCACACCAAAGCCCAGTTGCTTTTGATCTTACCATCAAAATGACACCAAGAAGACACTCTTAGATGTCACATAACTTAGGATTTAATTTTTGACTCCAACACATGAAAAAACTGAATCCTAGGGTACTCCAGCCACACTTGCTGAAAATTTTACCATCTTTGTAGCAACTTTTGCCACTCAAATTCTCCTCTTTTTTTTTAATTTTTTTTCAAATTTTTTCCTATGATTTCCACATCCCTTCTCTCTAGCCACCCAAAAATCTCAGTCAGAAGCCATCTTGGGCATCAATTATATTTTTGCATGGCTTTTAGTGAACGTGGAGGAGTCCTTCTCCACTTGAAATGGATCCAAGTTGGATAAAAATCTAATCCAAATTTATCCAATCCCATTAGATCAAAGCCAACTGGTCTAAGTTAGCTCAAATACTTTGAACCAAACCAATTTGGAAACTTGGATAATACAATGTGCTAGCATATCAAATTAACCCATAGAATTTATATTAAACTCTAATTAAATCAGACCAAAGCCAAATCCCAAAGTGTGTGATCCATTGGGTTCAAATCTAGCTAGCAGTGGATCCGAACTTTCGACGTAACCTTAATCCGATGAGATTAGGTCACCCGAAGAGTCTCAATCAACTTGGACTCTTCCAAATTGATTTCAGAATCAAATTCTTTCAATTTTTGTCAAGCCCACAAGTCAAGATTGATGTCTAGCAATATATCATGACTATCTGAAAGATTTAAAATTTTGATAGAAAATTATCAAAATATCCTTCAGTGGTAAGTTTTCGTGTAATTCAATCCTTCAGTCAAACAATATTCCAGATGATCTGTGGGCATGAAAATATATCAAACCCAATCACTTATCTTTATGTATCTCGATCTGAGGGTGATGATTCAATTGATGATATATTAGAAACTCTTTTCTAATTATCATCCTGCTTTGACCAAAACCTTCCAGAATCACCGTCTTATGAGATCACATAGGATGTTCGCTCTCCTTATTAGGAGTGACTGATCCCTTATTGATCACTCACAACCTTCATGCACACCACCATATCCAGAATACCCCACATAAGGATCAGAGAATCAAGTTGGTAGTGAACCAAAATATGGATCCATATGTACAAGGTACCATGGTGACCTCAGGTCAAAGATCACTTACACAACTCCCACTAGAGAATTATCAGTTGATATGTAAATAAGACTCCATCTCATTATTCTCTTATAGGTCAATTCAGTGAACTCATTCTCTATTGAGCACCCATATCCTTACATTAGTGTCACCACACAAGTGGTTGTGAGATCAACCACCTTCATTTCTAAGCATACATAGGACATGCCAATCTCACCGGTATCATTGATCTCCGACTCAATATATCAATGACTAGAAATATTTTAGATCAGTGCTATCAAGAATTTAGATCTCACTGGCATGATCTCATTATGGTCCTAAAACTGTTGCTCAACCTATGGGGTTCATTATAATCTTAAAATTAATAAAATACAGCATACAATGAATCAAAAATATTAATTTTATTAATAATATTAATATCAATTATATGAGTTTGGAAGATAAATTACAATAAACATCCTATCGCATCCCATATGCAATTGGCTTGTAGGGCATAATTCTTTCAATCTCTCACTTGCACTAAAGCCAATCACCCCGATACTTGATACCTATGCTATCAAAGTGGTAGTTAAACTACTACATTGACAACACCTTAGTTAATGGGTCTGCTTATTGTTCTTAGTATCAACTCGCTCCATAATCACATCGTATCTTTCGACTATCTCCTGAATGAGATAGAACCGTCTTAGGATGTATTTGGATTTATGATGAGACTTTGGTTCTTTGGCTTGAGCAACTGTCCCAGTATTATCACAAAAAAGAGACACTGGTTGTTTAATCTCTGAAACCACATCCAACTCTGTGATAAATTTTTTCATCTAGATGGCCTCCTTAGCAGCCTCACTTGCAGCAATATACTCAGCCTCAGTGACCGAGTCAGCAACAGTTTGCTGTTTGAAATTTTTTCAACTTACTACACAACTATACAAGGTGAACACATATCCAGATATTGATTTGCTATCATCTGGATCAGATTAAAAATTAGAATTGATATAACCTTCTAGTTTTAAATTAGATCCACTATATATTAAAAAAATATCTCTAGTTCTTCTTATTGAGTATATTTTTCACAGCTTTCCAATGATCCTCTTCGGGATCAGCCTAAAATCTACTTACAATGTCCAAGGCATAAGCCACATCAGGTCTGGTACATAACATAGCATACATTATTGATCCTACTACCAAAGCATAAGGAATAGAACTCATTCTATTTCTCTCTTCATGTATCTTAGGAGACATCTTCTTAGAAAGTTGTATGCCATGACCTATGGGCATGTAACCTCTTTTACTTTCCTCCATGTTGAACCTCTTCAATACAAGGTCAATGTACCTAAACTGGGACAAGCCTAGCATCCTTTTTGATCTATCCTTATAGATCTTTATACCAAGTATATAGGATGCTTCGCCCAAATCTTTCATGAAAAATTTTTGTGATAGCCAAGTCTTGACCGATTGCAACATCTGGATATCATTCTCAATGAGCAGTATGTCATCCATATACAAGACCAGAAGATAATAGCACTCCCACTACTCTTCTTGTATACATAAGGTTCATCCACATTTTTGATGAAGCCAAACGATTTGACTGTCTCATCAAAATGGATGTTTTAGCTCCTCGATGCTTGTTTTAATCTATTTATGGATCTATTCAGCTTGTATATCTGATTTGCTCTCCCACTTAAGAGAAATCTCTCTGACTGAGTGATATAGACTTCTTTCTCAAAGTTTTTTTACTAAGAAAGGTAGTCTTGACATCTATCTACCAGATCTCATAGTCATGGTATGCTACAATAGCATGCATTATCCAAATAGACTTGAGCATGGCTACCGACGAAAAGATTTCTTCATAATCAACACCTTATTTTTGTCTGAAATCTTTTACCACAAGCCTGGCCTTATAGGTCTCTATCTGGCCATCTGCTCCAATCTTTTTTTTGAAGATCCATTTGCAGCCTATTAGGGTCACACCCTTAGGCGCATCAACCAACGTCCAAATTTGGTTGGCATACATGGAGTCTATTTTAGATTTTATGACATTGAGCCACTTGTTAGAGTTACCATTCATGACAGCTTCTGAATAGATCATAGGCTCATCATTCTAAATGATGTGGATTGTGTTGTCATTCTCAATGATGAACTTATACCTGAGTGGTATACTATGCACTCTACTCGAACTTCAAAGGGAAAGTGTGTGTAATGGCTGTGCCTCAACAATGGGTATATCTGGTTGAGAACCATTTAGTGAATCCTGAATGGATTATAGGTTTTGAACTTTCTCAAGTTCAACAGACCTCCCACTGCCTCCTTCTTGGATAAACTCTTTCTCTAAGAAAATGGCATGCCTACCAACAAACACCCTATGTTGAGTAGGGTTATAGAAGTAGTATCCTATACTCTTCTTGGGATAACCTACTGTTGGTGCAAAAATCTGCCTGTGCCGGAGAAGCTGGAGTTGTGGGGGTCGCGGTCGCCGCCGGGACCTGCAAAAGAAGTCTACACCGGAGGTGGGGTTGCTCCGACAAGACCCTCTGATGCTCAAGTCAATTCTCTGCCTCAACAAGAATGGAGTGCTCGAATGGAAATTTTAGCAGAGTTTCTAGGTAAGGAGAGCTTAGGGAATAACGTATCTGGGGTCCCCCTTTTATAGGTGGAGGGGGCAACGGATTGATGGCGACGTTCGTAACCGTCTGGTCATGGGCCGCACGGGGCCAGGAGAGATTTATTATGAAGAATAGTGGGAAGGAGTCGTGGCTGTTACCACGGCTCGCCACGTGGAGTCTATTGCGGATAGTGCAGTGGCGTCCGTTGTCGCGACTCGCCAGGGAGTAGTGGAGCCGCGCAGAATCCGTCGCAGGAGGTGGAGTAGAATTGTTGCCATTACTGCGGCCTGCCAGGGAGTGATGGGGCCGCATGAAATCCATCGCGGGAGGTGGAGCAGAATCGTGGCCGTTACTGCGGTCTGCCAGGGAGTAATGGGGCCGCACGGAATCCATCGCAGGAGGTGGCTCGGCCAAAGGCTTGCAGTGGGAATCCAGCACGGACCGCTCGAAATAGATCGTTTATAGCAGAAACTCGGAGTGGGTCACTTGCAGTAGGGGCTCGAAGTCCGATCCTTGTAGGAGTTCGGGGTGAGGTCCACCTGCAATAGGAGTTTAGGACGAAGTCCGGCTCCCGTAGGAGTCCGGATGGAGTCTGCCTGCATTTGGCATCGGGGACGGAATTCGGTTCCCGTAGGAATCCAGATGGAGTCCTGCATTTGGAGTAGGGGACGGAATCAGACTCCCGTAGGAGTCCGAATGGAGTCTACCTGTAGTTGAAGTCGAGGATGAAGTCCGGCTCCCGTAGGAGTCCGGATGGAGTCTACCTGCATTTAGCATCGGGGATGGAATCCAGCTCCCGTAGGAGTCCGGATGGAGTCTGCCTGCAGTTGAAGTCGAGGATGAAGTCTGGCTCCCGTAGGAGTCCGGATGGAGTCTGCCTGCAGTTGAAGTCGAGGATGAAGTCCGACTCCCGTAGGAGTCTGAATGGAGTATGCCTGCATTTGGAGTAGGAGACGGAATCTGGCTCCCGTAGAAGTCCGGATGGAGTCTACCTGCATTTGGCGTCGGGGATGGAATCCGGCTCCCGTAGGAGTCCGGATGGAGTCTGCCTGCATTTGGCATCGGGGATGGAATCTGGCTCCCGTAGGAGTCTGGATGGAGTCTACCTGCATTTGGCGTCGGGGACGGAATCCAGCTCCTGTAGGATCCGGATGGAGTCTGCCTGCAGTTGAAGTCGAGGATGAAGTCTGGCTCTCGTAGGAGTCCGGATGGAGTCTGCCTGCAGTTGAAGTCGAGGATGAAGTCCGACTCCCGTAGGAGTCCGAATGGAGTCTGCCTGCATTTGGAGTCGAAGATGGAATCCAGCTCCCGTAGGAGTCCGGATGGAGTCTGCCTGCATTTGGAGTAGGGGACGGAATCCGACTCCCGTAGGAGTCCGGATGGAGTCTGCCTGCATTTGGCATCGGGGACAGAATCCGGCTCTCGTAGGAGTCCGAATGGAGTCTGCCTGTATTTGGCGTCGGGGATGTAATCCTGCTCCCTTTGGAGTCTGGATGGAGTCTGCCTGCATTTGGAGTAGGGGACGGAATCCGGTTCCCATAGGAGTCCGAATGGAGTCTGCCTGCATTTGGCATCGGGAACGGAATCCGGCTCCGGTAGGAGTCCGGATGGAGTCTGCCTGCATTTGGTGTCGGAGACAGAATCCGACTCCCGTAGGAGTCCGGATGGAGTCTGCCTGCAGTTGAACTCGAGGATGAAGTCTGGCTCCCGTAGGAGTCCGGATGGAGTTTGCCTGCAGTTGAAGTCGAGGATGAAGTCCGGCTCCCGTAGGAGTCCAGATGGAGTCTAGAAGGTGGACGATCATCGTGGAAGCTTGGGTGGAGTTCGTCCGTCGTGAAGAATCTGGTTGACGCTAGTGGGGGCTTATCCGTTGGCAAAATTGGGAGTGTTGCGGAGGCTCGGCTGCCAGAGAGGTTCGGAGGGATGTCACCGCAGGTCGGAAGTCGGCAGAATCCCCGGAGGGCCACTCCCGTCACGAACTTCGGCTGGGGGGTATTTTATACCCAACACCAGTCCCCCTACTTTCGAGTTCAAATTTTGAATGAAGAAAGTACAGAAAGGTTGTCACAATCGAAGTTCTTCCCTCGATGTCCGTGCGCGATCGTCCCCAGATATTTTGGCATTTAATGCGCACATGCTAGAGCCTTTTTTCGATTAGGGCGACCTGAAGAGTCTTTTCGGAACTCCCATCGGGACGTGATCCCAAGCATCGCGCCATGAAAGTCCGCGAACGGTCAAACCTAGGTTGCGGTGAGTGGGACATGTGGGACACGTGGTGGGCACTGGCTGGCCAAGGGACACCTACCACCATAACTGCGCCAGGCCCCGTTGCCTATTTAAGCCCCCACCTTTCCTCCAGGGGCTTCACGACATCCTTCTTTCACCTGAGAGCTTAGCCACTCAGCCACTCCATCGGTGCCCCTTCCAACTCCGAGCATCTTTCGCGTCGGTCTTTGCCATCTCTGCCGACTTTCCGCCGCTTCCGATCCCCCGGGTCTCTCCAAGGGGTTCCCCCGCTGGGGCCTCCGCCCCAGAGGCCAACCTCAAGATGGTGTCACAGACTAAGAAGAGTGCAAGGAGGAAAACAGCAGTCTGCGAGTTCTCCGGTTGTCAAACTGCTACTGAGGGTTCCCGCCGCCTTAACTGGGGCTCAAGAGAGAATTCCTTCAACAACAGGAGTTTAATAATGGGGACAACCGGTCAAGACGTTCTGCCTGAGAACTTCAAAGTAGCCGAACGGGGCGACACCAGCCAAGGGGGCAGAGCCTTCGTCACAAGCCGTGGCGGGATCCTTGATGCCGTCGGGGCCGAGGGACCAGAAGCGATCGGCACCGATGGTGGGGCAGCAGAACTTGTTGTGGGGACGGTGGAAGTAGCGCATGCCGACCTTACCGGAACACCTAGGACGGTGGTTGTCATGGAGCACATGGCGGTGGCACATGTCTTCGGTGCCACCGCTGCCTCTGGGGTAATTCTGGTTCTTCTTGAAATACGTCATCGTCGCCGCTGCTGTTGCTCTTGCTGCCCCCTAGAATCTATCCCATCCTTTTCCCCCTAGGGTTGGGATTTTGGAGGTGGAGCGGAACGAGGCGGGGGGCGAGAGCTGAAAGGCTTGTCACACGTACTGGAAAATGTTGCTGGGAAGGATAGAATCGAGAAGAGAAGTCTACAGCTCGAAGTGGCCTCCGGTGTATCCCTTTCGAGTCTTGTAATAATAATTTTTTTTCTGGCCCTCTGGGCCTTGTAACGTACATCGAGAAATGAGAAGGAGATTTTTTTACTTCGTTTGCACTTTGCGTCGAATTGTTGTCTGCCGAACTTCTTTTTTTTACCATTGTTGTTGTTGTATTCCCTTCTCTTTACTTCTCTTCTTCTTTCTCTCTCTCTTTTTTTTCTTTTTTTTTTTTTTTTTGACATCGTCCATAGGTTGCCGGTAGTTGTCACATCGTCTCGCCTTTCAGTTGTCCTTCTCCTTCAACTAATAGCTCTGTAATACATATTGGATGAATAATATGAGAAGGGAAATTTTTGCTACCTCTTATGCTCACATGTTGAATTGTCGCTTGCCGAGCTTCTTTTCGGCCTTCGCATCATTTGGAGGTACCCGATTGCCATCGTATCGACCCATCCTTTTTCGTCCATGGCCGCAGATTTGTCTGGGGTCGCTCGGGTTTGGTGCCCCCCATCAGGGCTCGGGCTCGGAGGTCTGATCTTTCATCACCCCGAGGAAGTCTCATCTTGGGCTCGGTTGAGAGCTTCCTTGAGAGCTGGGGTCCTTGATAAGAACCCCAATCCTTGCTGAGACGGGGTCCATCGCCTTCCTTTTTAGCCCCTCCTCCCTTTTTCTTTTTCGTTTGGAATTTTTTCTCCGTTCTTGGTGGGGCTACGGGAGTCCGACTCCCGTAAGCAAAGTCGGGGCGAAGTCCGGCTCCCGTGGGAGTCGGACAGAGTTTACCTGCAATTAAAGTCAGAGGCAAAATCTGGCTCCCGGACAAAACTTACCAGCGATCGAAGTTGGGGATGAGGTTCCAGCTCCTGTAAGAGTCCGGAAGGAGTTTTCTTTCAATCAAAGCCGAGGGCGAAGTCTGGCTCCCACAGGAGTCCGGGCGAAGTTTGTCCGCAGTTGAAGTTGGAGGTGGAGTCTGGCCCTCGTGGGAGTCCGGATGAAGTTTACCGACGGTCGAAGTTGGGGACGAAGTCCAGCTCTCGTAGGAGTCCGGAGGAGTCTTATTGCGAAGGGGCCGCTGGGGAAGGTCCTCCCTTTTTCTCTTCTGGTCTTGAATGACCAGACTTTAATTGATGCCGGGATGAGGTTCTTTCCCTATTTCTTTCATAACAGGTTTCAGCTCTGGTTAGGATGAGGTCCTCCTCTTGTCTCTAACGCAGCTGTAGGTGTACATATGGGGTTGCTGGGCCCTTCCTCCCTTCCGGTCTAAAGAGAACCGGACCTTCAACTTTGCTCGAGTTAGGGCGAGGTTCTCCTCCTGTCCCTAACAGGACTGTGGGGGCGCATATGGGCATTGCAG
This sequence comes from Elaeis guineensis, assembly GCF_000442705.2. Taxonomy (NCBI): domain Eukaryota; kingdom Viridiplantae; phylum Streptophyta; class Magnoliopsida; order Arecales; family Arecaceae; genus Elaeis; species Elaeis guineensis. Next base: position 87,628,288 of record NC_026000.2, read on the forward strand.
GGCCTCTCCCCCTTTCGGTCTAAAGAGAACCAGGCCTTCGATTTTGCTCGAGTTAGGGCGAGGTTCTCCTCCTGTCCCTAACAGGGCTGTGGGGGCGCATATGGGCATTGCAGGGCCTCTCCCCCTTTCGGTCTAAAGAGAATCGGGCCTTCGACTTTGCTCGTGTTAGGGCGAGGTTCTCCTCCTGTCCCTAATAGGGCTGTGGGGGCGCATATGGGCATTGCAGGGCCTCTCCCCCCATCCGGTCTAGAGAATCGAACCTTCGACTTTGCTCATGTTAGGGCGAGGTTCTCCTCCTGTCCCTAACAAGGCTGTGGGGGCACATGTGGGCGCTGTTTGGCCTCTCCCCCCATCCGGTCTAAGAGGAACCGGCCCTTCGACTTTGCTCATGTTAGGGCGAAGTTCTCCTTCTGTCCCCAACATGGCTGTGGGGGTGCATGTGGGCGCTGTTCGGCCTCTCCCTCCATCCGGTCTAAAAGAACCGGGCCTCTGACTTTGCTCATGTTAGGGCGAGGTTCTCCTCCTGTCCCTAACATGGCTATGGGGGCACATGTGGGCGCTGTTCGGCCTCTCCCCCCATCCGGTCTAAAAGAACCGGGCCTCTGACTTTGCTCATGTTAGGGTGAGGTTTTTCTCCTGTCCCTAACATGACTGTGGGGGCACATTAGGGTGTTGTAGGGCCTCTCCCCCCATCCGGTCTAAAAGAATCGGGCCTTCATTTTGCTCATGTTAGGGCGAGGTTCTCCTCCTGTCCCTAACATGGCTCAAGGGGCATTCAAGGGTCATTACATGGGCCTTTCCTCCGATCCGATCTTAAAATAATCGGACATTCATTTGGCTCATGTTAGGATGAGGTTCCCCCCCTGTTTCTAACATGACCTTGTTTTAATTGTTTGAAGGGGTCATCCCCAATCGTAACAAATCCATGCCAAAAGGGAAAGACATGCAAAGTCGAAAGGAATTTAGATTCAAAGCAAAGTCGTGAGCAGTACATTTATAGGTTTCTCGAGTTTCATGGTCGTGGAAGGTCTGCTCCTCCTTGAGGTCCTCCGGTGATGGAGTCAATGGTCTCGATTGGAGGCCGATCTCTGGGCTGCTCCTCCCTCCTTGGCGGTTCAGGTTGCGGCAGGGCCCTTGGCCGATCTTCTCTACCCTCGGCCGACGTCGAATGAACCTATCGAGTCGACCTCGCGGATGAGCTCCTCGATCTCATCTCGGAGCTGAATGCATTCCTCCGTGTCATGGCCATGGTCGCGATGGTAGAGATAGAACTTGTTGGGGTTGCGCTTCCCGGGGTGTGTGCACATCCTCTCTGGCCTGGGGAGTTGCTCTCTGACCTCCATCAGTACCTGGGTCTTTGAGGCATTGAGGGGGGCATAGTTGCGAAATCTTCCCGATGGAGAACCCCGCCGAACCTCACAATCCGAACTTCTCTGCCTACGTACCCGGGGAGGAGTATGGACATGCTTGTGCCCAGGAGGGGATCGAGAATGTAGCCGAGCTTCTCTCAGCCCTTTTTCGACTGCAGGCTTACTCGAGTCTCCCGCCTGCCGTTCTCTTGCAGTCTCCTCATCCTTCATTTTGAAGGCTTCTTCCGCTCGGGCATACCCTTCGGCCCGAGCCAACAGATCAGCAAAATCCCTTAGGTACTTCTTCTCCAGGGAGAACAAAAGGTCATTCTTCTGAAGGCCACCCTTCAGAGCGGCCATTGCTACCGACTGGTCCATGTTCCGGACCTCCAGCACGACGACATTGAAATGGTTGATGTAGGCTCGAATGGACTCCCCCTCCCTCTGCTTGATATTGATGAGGGACTCCGAACCCTTTCGGCGGCATCGACTGCTGACAAAATGGGCCACAAATTGGTGGCTCATCTGATCGAAGGAAAAGATGGTACCCGACTTCAGTGTCGAGTACCAATTTCTCGCCGCTCCCTTCAAGGTGGATGGGAAGGCTTGGCATATAATGGCGTCGGGTGTGCCATGAAGCAGCATCATCATCCGGAAGGCCTCTAGATGATCAACCGGGTCTGAAGTTCCATCGTAGTTTTCGAACTGGGGGAGTTTGAAGTTTGGCGGGATCGGTTCCTGCATGATCATTTGAGAAAAGGGAGGGTCAGTGCAAATATCCTCACCATAAGCGGAGGGTGTGTGGTGGAGTTCTTCGATCCACCGATTCATCTCCTGGAGTCTCCGGTCCAGGAAATCCTCTCGACTTCGGGTCTCGAGGGTCCTCTGGCAGAATGGGGGTAGAGATCTTCCAGAGGTGGAGTCGTGGTCGATTGGGGGCTTTCCATCCTTGGATTCATCTTTCTGGGAAAGACTGGGCGGCTGGCCCAAGTGGCCCATCCCGCCATCGAATTTTGGAGTTCTGGCGATGCTCTTTCCGACCGCACCGATGCCTGCGGCTGCTGCTGCTGTTGCATGGCCTGCACAGCTTCAGTGAGGCCTCTGACCTACTGCACCAGTAGGTCGAATTGCTCCGTGCCAACCACCATTGCCGGAGGGGGAGGTAGAGGCTGGGAGACTGGAGGTGAGGTCGGAGCCTGAGATCTGGCCGCGGAGGTCGTGGATCGTCGTGTGGATGCCTTGCGGGGAGGCATCAGGCGAAGATCAAGTGGGGGAAGGAGGAGTGGACATCGGGGAAGATGGCCAGAGGTGGTCCCGTTGAGTGCTCCTTTAAGAACAAGGGTACTGCGAAAACACAGCCCCTTCCTCTAGCGCCAATCCTGTTGGTGCAAAAATCCACCTACACCGGAGAAGTTGGAGTTGTGGGGGTCGCGGTCGCCGCCGAGACCTGCAAAAGAAGTCTAAACTGGAGGTGGGGTTGCTCCGGCAAGACCCTCCGACGCTCAAGTCAGTTCTCTGCCTCAACAAGAATGGAGTGTTCGAACAAAAATTTTAGAAGAGTTTCTAGGTAAGGAGAGCTTATAGAATAACGTATCTGGGGCTCCCTTTTATAGGCAAAAGGGGGCAGCAGACTGATAGCGATATCTGTAACCGTCTGGTAGTGGGCTGCCCAGAGTCAGGCAGAGTTTGTTGTGAGGAGTAGTAGAGTGGAATCGTGGCCACCATCGGGATGTGCCACGTGGAGTCTGTTGCGGGTAGTGGGACGGCGTCCGTTGTCGTGACTCGCCAGGAGGTGGGAGGAATCGCGCGGTATCCATCGTGGGGAGTGGGGCAGAATCGTGGTCATTATAGCGATCTGCCAGGGAGTGATGGAGCCGTACAGAATCCATCGCAGGATGTGGAGCAGTGTCGTGGCCGTCACTGCGGCCTGCCAGGGAGTGATGGAGCCGCACAGAATCTGTTGCAGGAGGTAGAGCAGGGTCGTGGCTGTTGCTGTGGCCTACCAGTGGGCCCAGGCCTGTCAGCCGAAGTCCGGGGAGAGGTGGCTAGCCACCCGTCTGAGAGGAGCTCGAAGTCCGACTCCTGTAGGAGTCCGGATGAAGTCTTCTTGCAGCCGGAGTTGGGGAGGAGACCCGGTTCCCGTAGGAGTCCGGGTAGAGTCTTCCTGCAATTTAAGTCAGGTGCGAAGTCTGGCTCCCGTAGGAGTCCGGATGGAGTCTTCCCGTAGTCGGAGCTGGGGACGGAGCCCGGCTCCTATGAGAGTCCGGGTGAAGCCTTCCAGCAGTTGAGGTTGGGGATGAAGTCCAGCTTCTGTAGGAGTCCGGACTAAGTCTGCCTGTAGCTAGAGTCGGAGACGTGATCTGGCTCCCGTAGGAGTCTGGTCGAAGCCCACCTGCAATCAAGGTCAGGGATGAAGTCTGGCTCCCGTAGGAGTTCGAATGAAGTTTACCTGCAGCTGGAGTCGTGGGCGGAGTCGTAGGGTGGCGGAGTCTGCAGGTGAAGTCATGGGCGAGGTCCGGCTCCCGTAGGAGTTCGGATGAAGTTTACCTGCAATTAGAGTAAGGATGGAGTCCGGCTCCCGTAGGAGTCCGGATGAGGCTTACCTGCAGCTGGAGTCATGGGCGGAGTCCGGCTCCCGTAGGAGTCTGGACGAGGTTTACCTGTAGCTGGAGTCGTAGGCGGAGTCTGGCTCCCGTAGGAGCCCGGGCGAAGTCTGCAGGAGAAATCGCGGGCGAGGTTCGGCTCCCGTAAGAGTCCGGACGGAGTCTGCAAGTGAAGTCATAGGCGGGGTCCGACTCCCGTAGGAGTCCGGACGAAGTTTACCTGCAATTAGAGTCAGGACGGGATCCGGCTACCGTAGGAGTCCGGACGAGGTTTACCTGCAGCTGGAGTCGTGGGCGGAGTCTGGCTCCTAGAGGAGCCCGGGCGGAGTCTGCAGGTGAAGTCGCGGGCGAGATCCGGCTCCCGTAAGAGTCCGGACGGAGTCTGCAGGTGAAGTCATCGGCGAGGTCCGGCACCCGTAGGAGTCCGGACGAAGTTTACCTGCAATTAGAGTCAGGACGGGGTCCGGCTCCCATAGGAGTCCGGATGAGGTTTACCTGTAGCTGGAGTCGTGGGCGGAGTCCGGCTCCCATAGGAGTCCGGACGAGGTTTACCTGCAGCTGGAGTCATGGGTGGAGTCCGGCTCCCATAGGAGCCCGGGCGGAGTCTGCAGGTGAAATCGCGGGCGAGGTCCGACTCCCGTAAGAGTCCGGATGGAGTCTGCAGGTGAAGTCGTAGGCGAGGTCCGGCTCCCGTAGGAGTCCGAACGAAGTTTACCTGCAATTAGAGTCAGGACGGGGTCCGACTCCCGAAGGAGTTCGAATGAGGTTTACCTGCAGCTGGAGTCATGGGTGGAGTCCGGCTCCCGTAGGAGCCCGGGCGGAGTCTGCAGGTGAAGTCGCGGGTGAGGTCCGGCTCCCGTAAGAGTCCAGACGGAGTCTCCAGGTGAAGTCGTATGCGAGGTCCGGCTCCCGTAGGAGTCCGGACGAAGTTTACCTGCAATTAGAGTCAGGATGGGGTCCGACTCCCGTAGGAGTCCGGACGAGGTTTACCTGCAGCTGGAGTCGTGGGCGGAGTCCGGCTCTCGTAGGAGTTCGGACGAGGTTTACCTGCAGCTGGAGTCGTGGGTGGAGTCCGGCTCCCATAGGAGCCCGGGCGGAGTCTGCAGGTGAAATCGTGGGTGAGGTTCGGCTCCCGTAAGAGTCCGGACGGAGTCTGCAGGTGAAGTCGTAGGCGGGGTCCGGCTCCCGTAGGAGTTCGGACGAAGTTTACCTACAATTAGAGTCAGGACGGGGTCTGGCTCCCGTAGGAGTCCGGACGAGGTTTACCTGCAGCTGGAGTCATGGGCGGAGTCCGGCTCCCGTAGGAGCCCGGGCGGAGTCTGCAGGTGAAGTCGCGGGTGAGGTCCGGCTCCCGTAAGAGTCCGGACGGAGTCTACAGGTGAAGTCGTAGGCGAGGTCCGGCTCCCGTAGGAGTCCGGACGAAGTTTACCTGCAATTAGAGTCAGGACGGGGTCCAGCTCCCGTAGTAGTCCGGATGAGGTTTACCTGCAGCTGCAGTCGTGGGTGGAGTCCGCTCCTGTAGGAGCCTGGGTGGAGTCTGCAGACGAAGTCGTGGGTGAGGTCCGGCTCCCGTAGGAGTCCGGACGAAGTTTACCTGCAATTAGAGTCAGGATGGAGTCCGGCTCCCGTAGGAGTCTGGACGAGGCTTACCTGCAGCTGGAGTCATGGGCGGAGTCCAGCTCCCGTAGGAGTTCGAACGAGGTTTACCTGCAGCTGGAGTCATGGGCGGAGTCTAGCTCCCGTAGGAGCCCGGACGGAGTCTGCAGGTGAAATTGCAGGTGAGGTCCTGCTCCTGTAAGAGTCCGGACGAAGTCTGCAAGTGAAGTCGTAGGCGGGGTCCGGCTCCCGTAGGAGTCCGGACAAAGTTTACCTGCAATTAGAGTCAGGATGGGGTCCGGCTCCCGTAGGAGTCCGGACGAGGTTTACCTGCAGTTGGAGTCATGGGCACAGTCCGGCTCCCGTAGGAGCCCGGGCAGAGTCTGCAGGTGAAGTCGCGGGCGAGGTCCGGCTCCCGTAAGAGTCTGGATGGAGTCTGCAGGTGAAGTCGTAGGCGAGGTCCGGCTCCCGTAGGAGTCCGGACGAAGTTTACCTGCAATTAGAGTCAGGATGGGAGTCAGACCCCGCCTACGACTTCACCTGCAGACTCCGTCCGGACTCTTACGGGAGCCGGACCTCGCCCGCGTTTCACCCGCAGACTCCGCCCGGGCTCCTACGGGAGCCGGACTCCGCCCACGACTCTAGCTGCAGGTAAACCTCGTCCGGACTCCTACAGGAGCCGGACTCCGCCCACGACTCCAGCTGCAGGTAAACCTCGTCCGGACTCCTATTGGAGCCGGACCCCATCCTGACTCTAATTGCAGGTAAACTTCGTCTGGACTCCTACGGGAGCCGGACCTCGCTTACGACTTCACCTGCAGACTCCGTCCGGACTCTTACGGGAGCCGGACCTCACCCGCGACTTCACCTGCAGACTCCGCCCGGGCTCCTACAGGAGCCGGACTCCGCCCATGATCCAGCTGCAGGTAAACCTCGTCCGGACTCCTATGGGAGCCAGACCCCATCCTGACTCTAATTGCAGGTAAACTTCGTCCGGACTCCTACGGGAGCTGGACCTCGCCTACGACTTCACCTGCAGACTCCGTCCGGACTCTTACGGGAGCCGGACCTCGCCTGTGATTTCACCTGCAGACTCCGCCCGGGCTCCTACGGGAGCCGGACTCCGCCCACGACTCCAGCTGCAGATAAACCTCGTCCGGACTCCTACGGGAGCCGGACTCCGCCCATGACTCCAGCTGCAAGTAAGCCTCGTCCGGACTCCTACGGGAGCCGGACTCCATCCTGACTCTAATTGCAGGTAAACTTTGTCCGGTCTCCTACGAGCGCCGGACCTCGCCCACGACTTCACCTGCAGACTCCGCACGGGCTCCTACGGGAGCCGTACTCCGCCCACGACTCCAGCTGCAGGTAAACTTCGTCCGGACTCCTACGGGAGTCGGACCCCATCCTGACTCTAATTGCAGGTAAACTTCATCCGGACTCCTACGGGAGCCGGACCACACCTACGACTTCACCTGCAGACTCCGTCCGGACTTTTACGGGAGCCGGACGTCGCCCGCGACTTCTCCTGCAGACTCCACCCGGGCTCCTACGGGAGCCGGACTCCGCCCATGACTCCAACTGCAGGTAAACCTCGTCCGGACTCCTACGGGAGCCGGACCCCGTCCTGACTCTAATTGTAGGTAAACTTCGTCCGCACTACTACGGGAGCCGGACCTCGCCTATGACTTCACCTGCAGACTCCGTCCAGACTCTTACGGGAGCCGGACCTCGCCTGCGAATTCACCTGCAGACTCCGCCCGGGCTCCTACGGGAGCCGGACTCCGCCCACGACTCCAGCTGCAGGTAAACCTCGTCTGGACTCCTATGGGAGCCGGACTCCGCCCAGGACTCCAGCTGCAGGTAAAGCTCGTCCGGACTCCTACGAGAGCGGACCCCGTCCTGACTCTAATTGCAGGTAAACTTCGTCCGGACTCCTACGGGAGCCGGACCTTGCCTACGACTTCACCTGTAGACTCCGTCCGGACTCTTACGCGAGTCGGACCTCACCCGCACTTCACCTGCAGACTCCGCCTGGGCTCTTACGGGAGCCGGACTCCGCCCACGACTCCAACTGTAGGTAAAGCTCGTCCGGACTCCTACGGGAGCCGGACCCCATCATGACTCTAATTACAGGTAAACTTCGTCCGGACTTTTATGGGAGCCGAACCTCGCCTACGACTTCACCTGCAGACTCCGTCCGGACTCTTACAGGAGCCGGACCTCGCCCGTGACTTCACCTGTAGACTCCACCCGGGCTCCTATGGGAGCCGGACTCCGCCCATGACTCCAGCTGTAGGTAAACCTCGTCCGGACTCCTACGGGAGCCAGACCCCATCCTGACTCTAATTGCAGGTAAGCTTCGTCCGGACTCCTACGGGAGCCGGACCCCGCCTACGACTTCACCTGCAGACTCCGTCCGGACTCTTACGGGAGCCGGACCTCGCCTGCGATTTCACCTGCAGACTCCGCCCAGGCTCCTACGGGAGCCGGACTCCACCCACGACTCCAGCTGCAGGTATACCTCGTCTAGACTCCTACGGGAGCCGGACTCTGCCCACGACTCCAGCTACAGGTAAGCCTCGTCCGGACTCCTACGGGAGCCAGACTCCGTCCTGACTCTAATTGCATGTAAACTTCGTCCGGACTCCTACGGGAGCCTGACCACGCCCACGACTTCACCTGCAGACTCCGTCCGGGCTCCTACGGGAGCCGGACTCCGCCCACGACTCCAACTGCAAGTAAACCTCATCCGGACTCCTACGGGACTCGGACCCCGTCCTGACTCTAATTGCAGGTAAACTTCATCCGGACTCCTATGGGAGTCGGACCTCGCCTACGACTTCACCTACAGACTCCGTCCGGACTCTTACGGGAGCCGGACCTCGCCTGCGACTTCACCTGCAGACTCTGCCCGGGCTCCTACGGGAGCCGGACTCCGCCCACGACTCTAGCTGCAGGTAAACCTCCTCCAGACTCCTACAGGAGCCGGACCCCATCCTGACTCTAATTGCAGGTAAACTTCATCCGGACTCCTACAGGAGCCGGACCCCGCCTACGACTTCACCTGCAGACTCCGTCCGGACTCTTACGGGAGCCGGACCTCGCCTGCGATTTCACCTGCAGACTCCGCCTGGGCTCTTATGGGAGTCGGACTCCGCCCACTACTCCAGCTGCAGGTAAACCTCGTCCGGACTCCTACGGGAGCCGGACTCTACCCACGACTCCAGCTGCAGGTAAACCTCGTCCGGACTTCTATGGGAGCCGGACCCCGTCCTGACTCTAATTGTAGGTAAACTTCATCCGGACTCCTACGGGAGCCAGGCCTCGCCTACGACTTCACCTGCAGGCTCCGTCTGGACTCTTACGGGAGTCGGACCTCGCCCATAACTTCACCTGCAGACTCCGCCCGGGCTCCTACGGGAGTCGGACTCCGCCCACGACTCCAGCTGCAAGTAAACCTCATCCGGACTCCTACGAAAGCCGGACCCCGTCCTGACTCTAATTGCAGGTAAACTTCATCCGGACTCCTATGGGAGCCGAACCCCGCCTACGACTCACCTGCAGACTCCGTCTGGACTTTTACGGGAGCCGGACCTCGCCCGCGATTTCACCTGCAGACTCCGCTCGGGCTCCTACGGGAGCCGGACTCTGCCCACGACTCCAGCTGCAGGTAAACCTCGTCCGGACTCCTACTGGAGATGGACTCTGCCCATGACTCCAGCTGCAGGTAAGCCTCGTCTGGACTCCTACGGGAGTCGGACTCTGTCCTGACTCTAATTTTAGGTAAACTTCATCCGGACTCCTACGGGAGCCGGACCTCGCCCACGACTTCACCTGCAGACTCCACCCAGGCTCCTACGGGAGCCGGACTCCACCCACGACTCCAGCTGTAGGTAAACTTCGTCCTGACTCCTACGAGAGCCGGACTTCATCTCTGACCTTGATTGCAGGTGGGCTTCGACCGGACTCCTACGGGAGCCAGATCACGTCTCCGACTCCAGCTACAGGCAGACTTAGTCCGGACTCCTACAGAAGCCGGACTTTGTCCCCAACCTCAACTGCTGGAAGGCTTCACCCGGACTCCCATGGGAGCCGGGCTCCCTCCTCAGCTCTGACTACGGGAAGACTCCGTCCGGACTCCTGCGGGAGCTGGACTTCGCACCTGACTTAAATTGAAGGAAGACTCTACCCGAACTCCTATGAGAACTGGGTCTCCTCCCCAACTCCGGCTGCAAGAAGACTTCATCCAGACTCCTACGGGAGCTAGACTCCGAGCTCCTCTCAGATGGGTGGCTAGCCACCTCTCCCCGGACTTCGACCGACAGGCCTGGGCCCACTGGTAGGCCACAGGAACAGCCACGACCCTGCTCTACCTTCTACAACAGATTCCACGTGGCTCCATCACTCACTGGCAGGCTGCAGTGACAGCCACGACACTGCTCCACATCTTGCGACGGATTCCGCACGGCTCCATCACTCCCTGGCAGATCACCATAATGACCATGATTCTGCCCCACTCCCTGCGATGGATACCGCACGATTCCTCCCACCTCCTAGCGAGTCACGACAACGGACGCCGTCCCACTACCCGCAACAGACTCCACGTGGCACATCCTGGCGGTGGCCACGATTCCACTCCACTACTCCTCGCAACAAACTCCGCCTAACTCTGGGCAGCCTACTGCCAGACGGTTATAGATATCGCTATCAATCTGCTGCCCCCTTTCGCCTATAAAAGGGGGCCCCAGATACGTTATTCTATAAGCTCTCCTTACCTAGAAACTCTGCTAAAATTTTCGTTCGAGCACTCCATTCTTGTTGAGGCAGAGAACTGACTTGAGCGTCGGAGGGTCTTGCCAAAGCAACCGCACCTCCGATTTAGACTTCTTTTGCAGGTCCCGACGGCGACCGTGACCCCCACAACTCCAGCTTCTCTGACGCAGGCAGATTTTTGCACCAACACCTACAAACCTGTATTTTTTTGATCTAGCATCTAGCTTATATCCATCAATATTTTTCACATAAACTGGGCAGCCCCAAATCTTGAGATACTTAAGATTAGATCTTTTTTCTTTTCATATTTCATATGGAGTGCTAGAAATAGATTTTGGAGATACTTTATTTAAAATATATATTGCAGCCTCGAGGGCGTATCCCCAAAAGGATAATAGAAGATCTGTGAAACACATTATGGACCACACCATATCTAATAAGGTATGATTTTTTTTTCACAATTCTATTTAATTATGGAGTATAAGGAGGTGTCTATTGATACCATTTTGTTTCAAATAATCGAGGAACTCACTAGACAAGTATTCTCCTCCTCGATCCGATCGAAGAGCTTTACACTTTTACCAATTTATTTCTCGACCATTCTTTGATACTCTTTAAATTTATCAAAGACTTCAAATTTATATTCCATTAAATACACATATCCAAATCAAGATATATCATCAGTAAATGTGATGAAGTAAAAGTATCCACCTCTCTCTTGAATTGATATTGGACTACACATATCAATATGTACAAGGTCCAAAATATCACTCGCCCGATCTCCATGTTCAGTAAATGGAGTCTTGGTTATTTTTCTCATGAGGCAAAATTTACAAGTTTCATATGATTCATAATCATAACGATCAAAAAAATTATCTTTGTATAACTTGTTAATCCTTGACTCATTTATATGGCCAAGTCAGTAGTGCCAGAGGTTTGTGACATTCACATCCTCTCTCTTTCTTTTCTTCATATTATCAACATGAAGCACATTATCATTAAGTGAAAGAAACATAAGACCATTATTAATAAAAGTACTTCCAAAATATTTATTATAAAAATATATAGAACAACCATTATTCTTTGCAATTATTTTAATATCTTGCTCTAATAACAATGGTATAGAAATAATATTTCTAACAATATTTAGAATGTAATAACAAGTCTTTAAATCCAAAATATTTTCCAAAGCAACTTCAAAACCCTAGTTCCTACGACTTCAGCTTGAATGGACTCTCCACTTGCATCGAACATCTCGAAGTCACCTTTATTCAGATTTCTTATTCCTTGTAGATCCTGCAACGATTTGCAAAGGTGTGAACCACAGACGATATCCAATATCCAAGAATCTGACATTGAAGTACTTAATGATAAATTATTTTGTATCATATACAAACCTTTAGCAATGTTTGCTGATTTCATGGTTGCAAGGTACTCCTTGCAATTTCTCTTCCAGTAGTCCTCCTTGCCATAGTGATAACAAGTATATTTGGTGGAGACCTTCTTTGCCTTCTTCTTGGAGATGCCAGCCTTAGGGTTTAGCTTTTTCTTAGAACCCTTCTTCGTCTTCTTCTTGCTGATCTTATCAACATGAAGAACCTGAGCCTTTTCACCCTTGAAATGGTTCTCTACTATTTTTAACATATTCAACAGCTCAAGCAAGCTGATGTTTAGTTTGTTCATATGATAATTAATGACAAACTGAGAAAAAGAGTCATGAAGAGATTTTAGGATCAAATCCTGGCTTGGTTCACCATCCGTGGCAAAACCCAGCTATTCCAGATGAGTGATCAAATCAATCATCTTTAAGACATGCATTTGCACGGAAGAGCCTTCAGTCATATGGGCACAGAACAACTGCTTCGATATCTTATATCGAGCAGTTTGACTTTGCTTCCCATATAACTTTTTAAGATTAAGGAGAATAGAGGGAACATCAATCTCCTCATACTGCCTTTGGAGCGCATTGCTCATGGAGGCAAGCATGATATATTTGACAGTCATACTATCATCTGTCCACATCTTGTATGTGGCCCTTTCCTCCTCGAAAGTATCTTTTCCAAGAGAATCTGGAGTAGGTGTATCCAGAATATAGGAGACTTTCTCTTAAGTGAGAATAATTCTCAAGTTTCTTAATCAGTCGACATAATTGGATCTGGTCAACTTGTTAGTATCTAGGATACCTCTAAGGGACAGTGAGGATGCCATAAGTGTAGTTAATCTACAATGATAAGAATACAATATAAGTGGACAACTTATGAAGACATTCACAACTAGACTAGGACTTTTATCTATTTGTGTCTCTCACTATTTTATTAAACTTCATAGCCCTCAAATATGAAAATCGAGAAATATACTAATATTTCTTAGTGAGGTTGAGATCTCTATTCCTCACAAATACTTTGTGGATAGCACAACAAGTATTCATGAGTTTAAGAGTAGGTAACTCTTTACCAATTGTACCTTTATAATTCTCAACATCTTTTATTCTGGCCTCTAGATCATATATAGTCTTGTGGATAGCACAACAAACTATAGTGTTCTAGTTAAGTTGACCCTTCAATCCTATATAGTCATTCTTAAATAATGCTGTCCTTATGGATAGCACAACAAAGCAATACTATTCAAATATGCCATAAGCATCAATATGCACTTGATTAACATCATGTCAATTTCTATAGTAAGCCTTGTAGATTACATAACAAGCTCACTAAGATCTTGACATACTCTATCAACCAAGTTTGAAGGAAGACTTTTGTAGTATCTACATCACTAATCAATCTAAGTCCGAAATTCAAGAAGACCAAATTGGCCAGGTAAGTAGGTGGGAGGCTCTCTGTAGCTTTTCTAGACACCAATAGAGTTGGCCAAGCCAGCATATGGATCTAATTAGAAAACTATCTCTCATAATTTTCTGGACATCAATTGATCTTAAGAATTTAACTTTTGATTTAAAAGTGAATCCCGACATTACAACTTAATATAATTTTATGAGAGACTTTAAACTGGTCTCGACACATCCTAACTATATACACATCCTAACTATATAAGCGCATAAAATATACACTACAAATTATGCAAATTTATATGCTTCTACTATTCAAAATAGCAATCACATGATCATACCAAAAAATATATAAGGGTACAATCAAAGTCATAACATATGACTAACAAAATCATATAATATAACCTACTCTAATCTAATTAGGCATGCATAACACCCTTATTAGCTATACATCGATTTAATCATCATGCAACCATGATAATAAAATTCTAAATTATCATAAATTTATAATTTAATAATTAAAATTTAAAATCATGGTTCACAAAAAGTCAAAAATATTTTTTTGAGTTTGAAGAATCGATGCAATAATAATGCTATATTTTTGGCAGGATATGAACAAGAACAATTCTAAGCTACTATATTGTACTTGTTTGATCGAACAGATAAAGGTGGCTCTGATACCACTATTGGGTTCTGATCATGTAGCAAAAAATAATTTTTAAAATTTTTTAAAACACTCAAATCAATAGCTTTATGAAATAAAATTATTGAGCTGAATCCAAAACCCTAGAATTACCTTGCTGAATACGATCAAAGCAAATTCAAGTATGCAAAGAGATAGAATATTATACTTTAACCAAAATAAAAAAGTAGCACATTGGTGTTCTCCACAAGACCCCAAGATAGAAATCCTCCAATGGTGATCCACACGGAGGTTGGCCAAGATCCTTCCCAACTGGTGTGTAGAAGCAGCCTTATTTTCTCAAGAACACTGTCGGCTTCAAACTTGCATCACGATCACATCAAAGCCTAGTTACTTTTAATCTTGTCATTAAAATGACATTAAGAAGATACTCTTTAGATGTCACACAACCTAGGATTTAATTTTTGACTCCAACATATGAAAAAATCAAATCCTAGGGCACTCCAGCAACACTTGCTAAAAATCTCACAACCCTTGTAGCAACTTTTGCCACTCAAATTTCTCTCTTTTTTTTAATTTTTTTCAAATTTTTTTTTATGATTTCCATGTCCCTTCTCTCTGGCTCATCCAAAAATCTCAGCCATAAGCCATCTAGGGCATCAATTATATTTTTGCATGGCTTTTGGTGAACATGGAGGAATCCTTCTCCACTTGAAAGTGGTCCAAGTTGGATAAGGATCCAATCCAAATTGATCCAATCCCATTAGGTCAAAGCCAACTGGTCTAGGTTAGCTCAAATACTTTGAACCAAATCAATTTAAGAACTTGGGTTAATACAATAAGCTAGCATATCAAATTAATCCATAGAATTTATATTAAACTCTAATTAAATCAGACCAAAGCCAAATTCCAGTGTATTACCCATTAGGTTTCAAATCTAGCCAACAGTGGACCTGTGCTTTTGACATAACCCTAATCGATGAGATTAGGTCACCTGAAGAGTCTCAATCAGCTTGGACTCTTTCAAATTAATTTTAGAATTAATTTTTTTAATTTTTATCAAATCCACAAGTCAAGATTGACGTCTAGCAACATGTCATGACTACCCAAAAGATTTAGAATTTTAATAAAAAATTACTAAAATACTCTTCAGTGGCAAGTTCTCGTATAATTCAATCTTTGAGTCAAACAACATCCCAGATGAGCTGTGAATATGAAAATATATCAAATTCAATTACTTATCTTTATGTATCTCGATCTAAAGGTGATGATTTAGTTGATGATATATTAAAAAAAAATTTTCTAATTATCACCCTACTTTGATCAAAAACTTCTAGAATCACCATCCATGAGATCACATAGGATGTTCGCTCCTCTTATTAGGAGTGACTGGATTAGGATTAAATTGAGTTTGACTCAAGCTCCAAGAGAGAGTCCAAAAGGATTAGGACTCCTTCTCTAATTAGATGACATCTAATCTAAATAGATTGAACTTCAAATTAGATTTAATTTTTCATCTATTTTGATATAATCAATTCTTAATATGATTAGAATTGGTTAGAATTTAAATTGGTTTAAATCAACCACCTAAAAGAGGAGTCCCATGTGGTTTAAATTCTTCCTTCCATGCACCACAATAAAAGGTCCGATGCCAACTAAGTTTTGATGCTAAAATACCTCACGTCCCTTCTTCTTTTTAGCGTGTAATAATCCCTATCTAACTCCTTTCTTATGTGAGGTATATGGGGTGCAAAAAATCTGATGATGGGTGGCTAAAAATTCTTAGAGTCCAAAGGAGTTTGGACTCTTATCTCCTACTCAAAATCTATCTCCTCTTCACCTATTTAAATGTCGATCATAAGGGATGGTGAGAGACCTGATATAGATTAGGTTTTGATGCCAAAAGTAAGGTGTTTTGTGTGTGAGAAAAATCAAGGGGAGAATGGCATGGTGAATAGATCCAAGGCATGAGATGCAATCCCTGCAAGGGAGCTGCACTCTAGTGAGATCAAGAAGCTTCTGATCAGATCAGAGTCTTCTGTGGATACCTATAGAGGTCGGATGCTTGTGCAGCTACAAGAGACCTTCGAAAGACATCTATGATCATCAGTTCATGATGAAGATCGATCCATGTGAAGGTATGTTCTTTATTTATTTTTCTTTATTTAATTTCTATATCTGAATTCTATCTCACATATAAAGATCCTGTTTATAGTTTTAAGATTTAATCTTATGCATGCTTAAATTAAATTAGATTTAATCTAAAAATTTTTAAATTTTGCAGCATACTCATTTTGAAAAATTTTTACATGTATAAAACTATAAAACTCCAACAGATGGTGATTGATCTCGTTAGATTGATGCATGAATCGCTTCTTTCGGAGTAGATGAGTCTCAAGTCTATGATGTAGAGATATCGGTAGATAGTGCGGATACTTGTTGGACAATATCGGTACTGAGCATGATCATATGAGAGATCACATGGATGTCTACTTACTTGTTAGTGATCATCTCGATACTATAGTGGTGTGAGTGATTTCTTGATCTACGATGCTTCGACTACTCACCGTGGGATTGCTATAGTTTGACTACACATAAATATAATCTCTTAGTCTTTGGGTCCTTATAGTGTATATTGGCTACAATAGGTTCATTGTAGGAGTAGGATGTACACTTATAAGGGATCTATCGATCTTAGTAGATAAGGAGTAGTCCTATAGAATTTGAGAAGCCAAGTCTATAAGTCTATGGCCATTGCAAGGTGCTTAATGAAAAGAAGTTTTCACAAGTATCACATTTAGACTTGAGTTAATCTAATCTTTCATATGACAGATGTTGGGATTTGATGAGTTTTCAAAACCTTCATCTTATCGAAACTCATGATAAAGAAACTGAATTATATGATAACTATATTTAGGAGTTTTATTTTTTGTTCATTAGATTACCATCAAATACTGCTAGATGTCACTAGCAGATTGTGAGAACTCACTAGGATCATTTTGGATCGATAATCCTTATTAAGTGTGAGTTAGAATTGTTCTAGCATATCGAAAGATGTTTCGATGATAGTGTAATGGAGATCATGGTATGTCTCACCATTAGACAGAACAAGAACCTATAAGGTTATATACAAAAAAAATTCTTGACTGATCAAATGGTTGAGTTATGGTTATGAATCATAATAGAAATTAATTATCAAAATGATTGATAATGCAAAAGTTACAATTAACTTATTCGCTAAGTGTTAATAAATTATAGGAGAATAAATTAGCAATTAGATTGATGTCTGGCTCAATTTGATTGAGCTATGAGATTCAAATCAAGTCTAATTGAATTAGATTCAATTTGGTTTGATTTGAATTTGATTAGATCAAGCCTAATTGGATTATGAGATAACCCAATTACATAAGGAGATCAATTCCTACTTTGACCAGAATTTGATTCAAATAATTTCTTAATTAGATTAGGATTTGATTTAGATTTAATTGAGTTCCTAATTGGAATAGGAATTAACTTAATTAGGATGCTACATAATCCTAAATTGGTTAGGATTAAATCAGATTTAAATCAGCACTTAAAGAATTTCAGTTAAACTAGGATTCTATCCTTGTGCCACCCATCTCCATGCTAAATAGAGAGATCACTGATATGCCACGATGTTGTCATTAGAATATCATGATTATCAAATTAATTTTAATTTTTTAAAAATTAAAAATACGTAGAAAGTAGCAAGTCGGATCGAATCCACAGACAAGACAGTGCTTTTGATTTGAAAACTTTGATTTTTTAAAAGAAAAGAAAGATTTGCGAAAGTGATTTAAATCAAAAAATTAAAATTAAAAGTATAAAAAAAATAAACTTGATACTAAGATCCACTAATTAGATCTTAGCATCTTCTTGTAATAAAAATAAAGAATAAAAATTTAAAAGTGCATCAAAATAAATTTTGTATTAATTAAAATTGAAGTTCAACTATAAGAAATTTAAAAAAAATAATAAAATAGAATAAAATAAAACTGTAATAAAGATCTAAAGTTGATGAGTGCAGCCTCATCGAAAAGATGATTAATGACCTCTCTTTCTTTCTTCAAACTCTATGGAGCAAACTGGCTTCTCTTCTTCTCTTTGGATCCCTATATTTTTTTTTAATTTTTTTTATTTTTTTTACTATTTTTTTACTTATTCTCTCTATTCACGGTCTCCACTTTAGATTTTTTTTTAAAAATTTTGGTAGAAAATGGAGTCCCAAAATCCCTCAAAAATATGTCTATCCCGTGTCTGCATTTTTTGACCATTGGATCTGCTTTGAACCACCCAGATTTGCTTAAAAATCATCATTTCAGCTCCTTATCTCAGTCGGATTTAATGCTATCCATTCATTCATTTATTGGATTGATTTTGGACCATTGATCAACACATCAGATCTCTTATTCAAAGTCGAGATCAATGGCAGCCGTCAAATCTGGTGATCAGTGGTTTTGGACCGTCAGATGTGCTAAAAAATCCTTCTCTATTTAGTTTTCCTGACCAACAATGACCATAGCTATTTGATCTTGCACGGGATTACTTAAAGCCATTGGATCATGCTAAACCAATGGGCCACCACCATTGGATATGGGATCACGTGTTTCTGACTGTCCGATTGCATGTTTCAATTGATCTCAGCCATTGATCAGTGCATAGGAGCTAGATCGCCCAATGGACCACGACAAAGATCGGACAAAATTATGCTATGGACTGCACCACTGATTCCATGGATTAGCTGATCGGTCCATCATGCACCAAGCAATTTAATTGGATTAGGTTCGAGTCGGTTTGAATTGATTTTGAGCCCATTTTCAGCTTGCCTTTAGATCTTCACTCTGAATCTGTTTTAAGTCCGATTTGCTCCAAATTTTTTTTATTTTAACCTACAAATCAAGCTCTTTATATTTATGATCATATTTGCTATAAAATATAAATAAAAATATTAATTTTTAAAAAATAAATATAAATTAATTTTTTTATTGATATATTTTATATACTTATCATACCCTCCAATTTGAATTTTGCTCATCCTTGAGTAAAGAAAGAATTTAGAGCTAAATACCTTCTAACTTAGAGTTTCAAATTTTATCAAATACTTTTCAAAAGAGCCATTGATGTTCAGTAGAGCGTGAGTGAGATATATCATTGGGATATTAGTACTAATCAATGTGGGAGTTAAGCCAAGAATACTAATTTTTTTCTAAATTATCCCTATCTTTATCTCCAAATCATCTAACTTTCATATGGATGAGTATATTGTTACTTTCGTCTTTCATTTATTATAAAAAAAATATCTTCACATTGCCCACTTTTTGACGGAACCACAACACTTACTTAGGTGAAGTGGCCCAGTTACTCAGTGAGAGACCAATATTTAGACTTTGCTCTCTTTTTTATTTTTTATATTTTTTTAATATTATACTGCTATTAAGTATCTTAATTCATTAAGCTTTCTATCCAACCTATGTAGTGAGTTTTCAACCAATGACTCCCAAACCAGATGACTTTAGGGCATTAGGTATAAAATACCCCTTAGATTTACTTGCTTAAATCAAACAGACTATGAGTAAAAACTAATTTTACAACAAAATTTCTTTGCCCTTCATTCCTTTTGATGTGAAGCTCAATGTTTGCTTAGGTAGAGAGGTCCGATTACTCAGCATGAAGTACTTAAATTTTTTTTTTATGAAAAAATATATAGTTATCCTACACAAGCCCATAAGAAGTAAACTCTTCTTTGATGCTAATAAAAAATTTTTTGAAATACTCAAGAAAAAATATTTAAGTTTTAAACTTAACTCTTTATTGGATTTTTCTAATATTTGATCCCACGATATCTTATAAATGCTCTGATCTATCCATCAATTTTTTTTTAAAAAAAAACTTGATTTAACTCAATTCTTAAGTGTAATCACATGCTTAAATGCTAAATACTAACTTACTTGAGGACTTCAAAAAAAAATTTTATTATTCTCTCCCTTAACTTAATTGACATGGTTCTCTATGGAGTAGGAAAAATAAAAGGGTGTAGACAAAAAGGAAGAAAAGGAGAGATGTTACTTGACCTAAAAGTCTTTTCAAAATTAGTTCTCTCTTCAACTTAGCCAATATTATCTTCAAATCCTTACAAAAGATACTAAGCAAGACTCGATTAAACTAAACAAAATGCAAAAGATATCAAAAAGTATAAGCTGGGTTGTCTCCCAGAAAGTGCTAAGTTTACTGTCTTCAGTTGGGTCATGTAAATTCTACTTATCCCATATCAAATATTGGATTGATAAATTTTAATGGCTTTGAATTGCCAATCTCAAGAAGATGGCCTACAATTCTTTTATTGATAAACTTCAGTATTTTATTACCAATCTCCAGAAAGTAGTTCACGATCCCATTCTTAGTCACATTTATCTTTCTAATTTTAAAAAGATAATTTGCAAACTCATTCACAGATATTTATTTGTTGAGAATTTCTTCTATTGATTCTTCTAAAATAATCATGAATTGAGTTTTTGGATTAGATGTTGAGTTTGATGCAATGGATATTGAAAGGATGTCACTTGATTCTAAACATAGATACTCAGGTGTGATCAAGGGTGACTTCAATTCTAGAAGAGATGGTAATTCTAAAGAGGAAGAACTGGCTTCTAAGACTGAAAAAAATAAAACTCTTAGTTTATATATCTTGGATAACTCATCTACTTTCTTCTTTCTTTTATCTTTCTCACTCAGATTAGAACTAGCATCAGTACTAGTTCCAGGCTTATGTTCTTCTTTGTGGTTAGTCTCAGTAATAATCTCTTCTTCTAAATCCATATTTTGGCTAGCATTAGTATTAGCCTCTCTCATGTAGTCTTGATATGGGTTTTTAAGAATCCTACCACTTTTAATCTCAAAAATTATTTTGGTATTCTCAAATTGAGGATTCTTAGGTGGGACATTGAATTGATGACTAAGTTCAAGTGATTGGTGAATGGGTGGGTTGTTCCTGGGATTTGATATCGGTTGGGTTGATAATTGATTTGGTTCTCTCCTCACGGTGGATTTAGCTAACTATCCTATTTATGCTTCTAGCTTGGTGATGGATTGCTATTGGATCATTATCAATTATTGAAGCTAAGTCATTCTATCATCGGCTAGATTGATCTGCTGAAGAGATAGGGATGATGGCTGATTGTGATAGGTGGTTAGATAGGCTGACTAGGCTGACCTCTATTATAGGCATAATTTTAGTATTGGGGTCTATTTTGAAAGTATTATGCAGGTGGACTGTGGGTCTGAGCCTGAGTCGTTGGGGTCTCCAAGAAAAATTGGGGTTGTTCCTCCAACCTAGGTTATATATGTTTAAGAATGGGCCATTAATAGGCTTGAAGTAACCTTGGACAGCTTGAACGTGTTCTTGAATGAAAAATAGAAACTCTGCAATCGTAGGATATTCACTCACATGATAGATTGGGCTAGCATAGATAGAACAAATCTCTTGATAATTAGAAGGTGATGTGCAATGTACAGAAGATTATTGTGCAGCGAAAATTTAGTACAGGGGCAAAATGGTAATTTTAAAACTTTTTCAAAATTACTATTTTACAGTGAAATTATTAATTAATCTCATTAATTAATACTAATTAACCCTACACTAGGATCTAAATATGATACAACAGCATGCATTTAAATTTGAAATTCAAATTTGAATCAGTAAACATTTTACAGTACTGTGTTCAGAACACATCACCTTTTTGCGGGTAGTCGATCACCACAATCTGATCACCGTCGGGGGGCTCTGATTGTCACATCGCAGCCACACAAATATCTGGCCTCTGCAGATCGTCCACACGAAGCTCCCGTCTGATCAGCTCCTCACGAATGCTAGTTCGTGATTTCACCCTTTTGATGGCAGATGTTGATCGAACTCTATCAATCGATGTGTGCTGACTTCTCGGATACTCTGGATCATCTGCACAGTTGCTTGAGAGGCTGATGGATCTCTTCCTAAAATTTGGTGGACTCACGACACTCGTGGCACACCAATCTCACTTCCCGAACCCTAGGTAGAAACCCTAGGGTACACACCAAAAACCCTACGCCCAATTTTCTCTCTTTTCTTTCTTTTTCTCTCGAAAGGTTTTGGACCTTCACCTTACACAGAAGCCTTCCTCATGCCCCAAAGTTTCTCTCTTAAAATTTCTACGTATGTCCCACCTTTCTCCTCTTTTTAAAACAACATCGAACGTGTCTTATCCGCGTGAGAGGATAAAGACAAGAGGTTACACATTTGAATTCAAATCAAATTTGAATTCAAACGAAAACCAACTTATCCCTATCCTTTTGGGCATGAGAAGAGAAGGGGCATGGCTCTTTGTGCATGAAAAATTTTTCACGAGAAACCTTTTCTCGTGTAAGTAATGTGGCACACAAAATGGATAAGGATGAAAGGGTAAGTGATAAGTTATCCATTCAAATTCAAACATGCTTTGAATTTGAATGGCTAACTAATTATTTTATCCATCCATATGGCACACAAATGAGGGCATGGGGAAGGGTTTTGTATGAGAAAAATTTCACGAGAAGTTTCTTCTCGTGAATTCAAATGGGTGCAAGGAAGTTGGGTGTCGCAGGGAATTTAAAACAAGGTGGTTTGATTCAAATTGAGCCAACCTAGTTTAAAATAGGTTAAGCACAATTAGACCAGATTAAACCCAACATAATTAGGCTTAATTAGGCTCAATAAAATCTTAATCAAATCAGAAATTAACTAAACCTAATCCCTGATCAAATCAGGGACTAAACCACCTTAGCGATTAGGTCAACATTTAACCTAATCGGGTCAATCCAAACTGAATCCAATTCAATTGGACTTGATCCAAAAATAATTACTCAATCAAATTGAGTTAATTAGTGATTAAATCACTAATTAAACCTCTCATAAATATTGAGTTCAAATCCAATGGGCAATCAGGCATTAGAGACCATCGATATGAAACCCTGATCAAAGAGTTCAAATTTCAAATTCAAAATTTGAAATTCAAAATTTTGACCCCGGTACCCAAAATGTGTGGAACTCATGATTAGAGAATCCTAATTCTCAATCATAGAGTCCCAGATAGATAAGACTCATAATCAGCCATCAGATCAGAAAGGAACCTCTAATGTGTGTGACCCCGCAGGTTCGAACCTAAACCGGTAGCACAGGAACCAATTCCTGTACTAATCGAAGTGACCATCTAGCAATGGTACCCGACGATCGGATAGGTTGAATAATCGCAATCGCAACATTCAGAACCTATGTGAATATGGTTACCGTATAATTCATCCCTTTTGACCCCTGTGTTTAGGATGACTCAGGGTTAAACTGTCAACCCTGATGATATCATCTGAATCGTGCTCAACTCAATTAGTCCTGTGACTCCTCACTAGGACTACCCTGGCCAAGGTTTTGCTAAATTGAAACATGACTGTACACAGCTCCTAAACTGGAGTGGTCAATCCCATCTTGACACACGCACCGACAAGTCAAGTACTTGACTACACCCAGCAACCTTCCATCACTGAATTAGAAATTCAGGTAGTCCAGTGCCTAAGTGCAGTGAGTTGCTTGCAAGTCACCGTGGCGGTCTCAGATCGGAGGGATATTTATACCCATATCCCATCGGAGCAAATCTTGACAGCAAAAATAGCTCCAGAGTTGGTCACGTTCAGTGCAGATGTACCATTACATCTCACCTGTATGCCATACCAGTGTCTCCACACTCTTTGGTTATGAGGACAACCAACCCATATGGCACACAACGACCTATGCTCGATAAACGTTGTCGTCCTTGGTAAAAACGTATCATTTGGTCACGAACATATTTAAGGACTAAGCGACAAATCCTCCTTTGTCGAGTCTAAATAGTCCTAAGGACTTCACTACAACACAGGAGTTCATTAGAAGATGAAACATTTGTGATAAAAACAAAATACCAAAATAATTTTTATTTATTTATAATTCATGTACTAATACAAAAAGGAGCACAACCGTCAACAGGCTGATGATTGGCTTTGGGACACTATTCCCAACAATCTCCCACTTGGCCTAAAGCCTATCGGTGCAGTATCTAATACCCATCTTCGACTTGTAGTCGTTGAACTCCTTCACCGCAATGGCTTTAGTGAATGGGTCGGCCAGATTCTCCTTCCCGTCGATCTTCTGAAGGTCGACATCACCTCGATCCACGATCTCCCGGATGAGATGATAGCGGCGCAGAATATGCTTCATCCGCTGGTGTGCCTTTGGTTCCTTCGCCTGAGCAATGGCTCCAGAGCTGTCGCAGTAGAGCAGAACTGGACCAACAAGGGAGGGTGCTACTCCGAGCTCGATGATGAATTTTCTCAGCCACACCGCTTCTTTGGCAGCATCTGATGCAGCAATATACTCCGCCTCGCATACTGAATCAGCCACAGTGTGCTGCTTGAAACTCTTCCAGCAGACAGCCCCACCATTAAGGGTAAAAATAAATCCTGACACACTCTTGCTATCATCACGATCAGACTGGAAACTAGAGTCTGTAAACCCTATAAGTCTCAAGTCCGATTCACCATATACAAGCCACTGGTCCTTAGTATTTCTTAAATATTTCAGGATGGTTTTAACAACCTTCCAGTGATTCTCTCCTGGATCAAATTGGTATCTACTCACTACCCCTAGTGAGTATGCCACATCTGGTCGTGTACATGTCATGGCGTACATGATAGATCCCACTGTCGAAGCATATGGAATCCTACCCATACGCTCTCTCTCTTGAGGTGTTGTCGGACAATCCCTCTTCGAGAGAGAAATTCCATGGCCTATCGGTAGATAGCCTTTCTTGGAATTTTCCATGCTGAACCTTTTCAGCATAGTATCAATGTACGTGGACTGGGATAAGCCAAGCAATTTTTTGGATCTATCCCTATAGATCCTCATCTCTAGGATGTAGGAAGCTTCTCCCAGATCCTTCATGGAGAACTGTGACGATAGCCAAATCTTTATTCCCTGTAATGCAGGGACATCATTCCCGATTAAGAGAATGTCATCTACATACAATACAAGAAATACTACTACTGGACCATTAGCCCACTTATAAATGCAGGGCTCTTCTCCGTTCTTAACGAAGCCATACATTTTGATCGTCCTATCAAAACATATGTTCTAACTCTGAGATGCCTGCTTAAGTCCATAAATAGACCTCTATAGCTTGCACACCTTAGATTCATCTGTGTATGTGAACCCTTCAGGTTGTATCATATACATCTCTTCGTCTAGCTCTCCGTTTAGGAAAGCTGTCTTCACATCCATCTGCCAGATTTCATAGTCCAGATGGGCAGCTATCGCAAGCATAATCCGAATAGATTTGAGCATTGCCACAGGAGAAAACGTCTCGTCATAGTCTATACCATAATGTTGACGATATCCCTTGGCAACCAGACGGGCTTTATAGGTCTCCACCTTTCCGTCTGCGCCCCTCTTCCTTTTGAAGACCCACTTACACCCTATGGGTTTTACTCCTTCGGGTGGGTCAACCAATGTCCACACATCGTTGACCTTCATGGACTCCATTTCGGATTTCATGGCCTCTAGCCATTTCTCAGAGTCAGGTCTCTGCATTGCATCCATGTAGGTGATCGAATCCTCATCATTTTCATCAAGTTCGACAGGATCACCATCCCGGACCAAGAAACCATAGTATCTGTCCGGTTGATGTGGTACTCTACCAGACCGCCTTAAGGGTGCATAATCAATGGGCTCCAGATCTGATCTAATCAAATTCGGTTCAGGTTCAGTAACATGTGTCGTTTTTTCACCTGTCGAACTTCGTCAAGTTCGACTTTAGAGGCAACAGTTCCTTCACTAAGGAACTCCTTTTCTAAAAAGATTGCCTTAAGGCTGACAAACACCTTTTGCTCATCAGCAAGGTAGAAATAATACCCTTTGGTCTCTTTTGGGTACCCTATAAAATTACACTTGTCAGACCTAGGTCCAAGCTTGTCTGTAATTAAACGTTTAACATAAGCCGGACACCCCCAAACCCTAAGGTGCGAGAGTACTGGCTTACGTCCTATCCATATCTCATATGGCATTTTGGCTACAGACTTACTCAGAACTCTATTTAGAAGGTAACAAGCAGATTCGAGCGCATATCCCCAGAGGGAGATCGGCAGACCAGTAAACCCCATCATGGATCGAACCATGTCTAACAGGGTCCGATTCCTCCTTTCAGACACACCATTATGCTGTGGTGTTCCAGGAGGAGTCCACTGAGAGAGAATTCCATTCTCCCCTAGATACGTCAGAAACTCATTGGAAAGGTATTCACCTCCTCGATCAGATCAAAGAGTTTTAATACACTTCCCAGTTTGTTTTTCTACCTCATTTCGGAATAGTTTGAACATTTCAAATGATTCTGACTTATGCTTCATTAAATAGACATACCCATACCTAGATAGGTCATCTGTGAAGGTTATGAAGTAGAAAAATCCACCTCTTGCATTTGAGCTCATGGATCCACATACATCAGAATGTACCAGACCTAAGAGTTCACTGGCTCGCTCACCTTTTCCAGTAAAAGGTGACTTGGTCATCTTCTCAAGAAGACAGGACTCACAGGTTGGAAGTGATTCACAATCACTAACTTCAAGAATTCCTTCTTGAGCCAACCTGTTTATCCTGTTCTTATTGATATGACCTAGCCTACAGTGCCAAAGGTAGACTTCTGACACATTATCTATTCTAGAGCGTTTACCAAATTTTTGAACCACATTAACAGGCTGTGATAGTAAGTAAATTTCATTATTTAATTGTCCAACAAATATTGTAACACCATTCAAAATGATATTGCAAATATTTTTTTTTATTAAAAAATCATAACCGTACATGGCCAAAAGGCCTACAGAAATAATATTTAATAAAAAACTTGGACAATAGTGACATTCACTCAGAATTACATTACGAGAATTGATTACAAGACTCATGATTCCTAAAGCTAGAACTGGAACTTTGCTTCCATCTCCAACATTCAGGAACCTCTCGCCTTCATCAAATCTCCTACTGACCTGCAGACCTTGCATCGAATTACAAATATGATAAGGGCTTCCGGTATCCAATACCCAGGCAGTAGTATCACAAATCGAAAAGTTGCAAGGAGTTATCATATAATTACCTTGCTTCTTCTTTGGCCTGTTCGGGTCCAGGGAGGCAATGTATTGAGGACAGTTCCTCTTCCAATGCCCGTGCTTCTTGCAAAAGAAGCACTCTGCCTGGCTCTGGTCATGCTTGCGCTTGTTGGTCTGACCCCGTGCTACTGTCCCAGCATGAGATTGCACCTTCTTATTTTTCTTCTTCTTGTTCTTCTTCCCCTTCCCAAAGGGTTGACGATGAGAAGAAGACCCTCCCACTACATTCACCGACTCCTTATGGAGTTGGTGATCCTTCTCAAAGTTCTGCAGCAACCCCAACAATCCGTGGTAGTTTACTGCAGGCTTTGTCATTCGAAAATGAGTAAGGAATGGGAGGAAGGACTTGGGCAAGGAATTAAGGATCGCATCCTTACCAAGCTGCTCGTGCAGAGGAAAGCCCAATTTGCTTAGGCGCTCAATCATCTCGATCATGTACAGTACATGATCAGTAACTGAGGCCCCATCCCTCATCCGAGCATTGAAAATGGCACAACTAGTTTTGTGCCTTTCAACGTCATCAGGCGTGCCAAAGGAGTCGTTCAATATTTGAAGCATCTCCTGTGGCTGGGCGTTCTCAAACCTTCGGCTGAACTCGTCATTCATTGCTGCCAGCATAATACATCGAACGGTGGTGCGATCATTGAGCCACTTCAAGTAAGTGTCTCGGATCGCCTTACTAGCGTTCGGAGCTGGCTCCTCAGGTGCTGGATCCGTTACTACATAAAGGATCCGCTCATGCTCAAGGACGATTTTCAATTTTCGATACCAGCTATCGAAATTGGGTCCCATGAGCTTGTCATTATCTAATAATGACTGGAGCGACAGGGTAGTGGCCATAGCTGCTTAAAGGAAAATGGGACCTCTATTAGTACATAAATTAATACTAAAGACTTGGATTTTAGTCTAAAGTTTTTCCCAATATTTTTACGAACTGGTAGCCTCATCCTCCAATTCGAGAAATTACTTTAATTCCTTAATGGGTACTAGAATCCACACAGACTACACACGAGCCCAACTTTGGTTGGTCAACCCATGTGCATCTATGGGTAGGTTCTTAACCAGTTATTTCTCTAAACAACTTCTAGTAATTGATTTTGCCCCAGAACCTAATCAGTAGGCTTTGGCCTCTACTGAAAAGATCTGGTTTAGGTCCAACCATTAACATGACTTAATTTAGTGAATCGGACTAATAAATGATCAGGCCCGACTTTGGTCGGCCAACCTAACCACCATCAGAAAGACTCAATCAAATTATCATATTATGAATAATAATTCCATTAGCCAATGATCACCAGGCCTTTGGGCCTCCAATGATCATTGAACTAATGGACTCATTATCACTCACTTAATGGGAGGCTATGACTTAGTTATCATTATAACTTAATCATTTTAGGGACCTAATAATTTTTGAGGATTTTATTAAAGAATAGTAGAGAAGAAATCATCCAGCCAATTTCAATCCTCCCACTGACTTCACCAAGTCAGATTAAAAAAGGATTTAATTAAAGCTGGCATTAGGAGCACCTAAATCAGTCACACTGATTTACCTAATGACATGGGTGAGCTCTAATCATCAAGTGATCTAATCAAAATCTAACTTACCAGATTGGCCAGGTAAGTGAGATCAGTGGTGGGGATTTACCATTAACTCGTCAATGATCGAATCAATGCGAGTAGCTCCCGCTTAAGAACCACTGGTCAAAACTGCCGAACTTACCTTAGACACCAACCGGTTTATTAGTTTTAATTTTGATCAACTTAGTAAATAGGGCTCCACCGCGTAGCCATGAATTAAGTCCATCTTGGTCTAGTTAAAGACATGGACCCATTCAACTACAACTATTGAAGTTGAGTCTAGAGTATCCTTGACCTAATCTAATTCAACTTTTGATTAGATTTGACCAATTACTCCATTTAGTCCATTTTTTAAACTAACCTTAGGTCTAACCCAATTATGGACCTAATTCATCTAACCCATTGACCCACAAGTTTATGCAATTGTCTTAGGTCTTAATTCATAATTCTAGACCTACTAGACAACACTTAATTCTTTTAATTAAGTACTTGGGCTGATAGGTCAGGGTTTGGCATTTTGAAAACAATTTTCAAATTTGAAAGATTTTATTTTTTGTTCACCAAATGTGTTAACTCATTTCACAAACGGGTCAGCACATTTCATAAACAGCAATTCTATTGCTCATTTCATAACAGAAAATAACTCAAAATAAATCATAAATTTTTTTTAGATCTAATCTAACACATTCATGATAAATTTCTTAATTAAGTCCTTTCGCTGCTTCATCGGCATGGGATATAATTGCATCGGCACCCCTACCGCCATAGGAGACCCCATCGAATGGGAAGAGAGGGCCTTTAAACCCTACTTTTCTCCTATGACCGGACGGCCATGGCAACCAACCCAATTAGATTACTTGCTACTTGGATCAAGTATATCTAAATATACCAATTTCAAAATTTAAATTTTGAATTTCAAATTTCAAATTTCAAATTTCAAATTTTAAATTTTAAATTTGAGATTTCAACCAAATTTTAAATTTTGAATTTCCAATCTTTGAATTTTAAATTTTGAATTTTGAATTTCAAATTTCAAATTTTAAATTTCAAATTTGAGATTTCAACCAAATTTCAAATTTTAAATTTTGAATTTTGAATTTTGAATTTCAAATTTCAAATTTCGAATTTCAAATTTCAAATTTCAAATTTGAGATTTCAACCAAATTTCAAATTTTGAATTTCAAATTTGAAACTTCTAACAAATTTCAAATTTCAAATTTCAAATCTTTTTGAATTTTGAATTTTGAATTTCAAATTTAAACTTATAGATTACACCTTAATCTACGCATGCATATGTATATCATATTCTAGAACCATGCTCTGATACCATTTGCAGCAAAAATTTAGTGCAGGGGCAAAATGATAATTTTAAAACTTTTTCAAAATTACTATTTTACAGTGGAATTATTAATTAATCTCATTAATTAATACTAATTAACCCTACACTAAGATCTAAATATGATACAACAGCATGCATTTAAATTTAAAATTCAAATTTGAATTAGTAAACGTTTTACAGTACTGTGTTCAGAACACATCACCTTTTTGCGGGTAGTCGATCACCGCAATCTGATCACCATCGGGGGGTTCTGATCATCATGTCACAGCCACACAAATGTCTAGCCTCTGCGGATCATCCACATGAAGCTCCCATCTGATCAGCTCCTCACGAATGCTAGTTCGTGATTTGACCCTTTTGATGGCAGATGTTGATCGAACTCCTTCAATCGATGTGTACCGACTTCTCAGATACTCTAGATCATCTGCACAGTTGCTTGAGAGGCTGATGGATCTCTCCCTGAAATTTGATGGACTCATGACACTCATGGCACACCAATCTCACTTCCCGAACCCTAGGTAGAAACCCTAGGGTACACACCAAAAACCCTGCGCCTAATTTTCTCTCTTTTCTTTCTTTTTCTCTCGGAAGGTTTTGGACCTTCACCTTGCACAGAAGCCTTCCTCACGCCCCAAAGTTTCTCTCTTAAAATTTTTATACACATCCCACCTTTCTCCTCTTTTTAAAACAACGTCGAACGTGTCTTATCCGCGTGAGAGGATAAAGACAAGAGGTTACACATTTGAATTCAAATCAAATTTGAATTCAAATGAAAACCAACTTATCCCTATCCTTTTGGGCATGAGAAGAGAAGGGGCGTGGCTCTTTGTGCATGGAAAATGTTTCACGAGAAACCTTTTCTCGTGTAAGTAATGTGGCGCACAAAATGGATAAGGATGAAAGGGTAAGTGATAAGTTATCCATTCAAATTCAAACATGCTTTGAATTTGAATGGCTAACTAATTATTTTATCCATCCATATGGCGCACAAATGAGGGCGTGGGGAAGGGTTTTGTGTGAGAAAAATTTTACGAGAAGTTTCTTCTCGTGAATTCAAATGGGTGCAAGGAAGTTGGGTGTCGCAGAGAATTTAAAACAAGGTGGTTTGATTCAAATTGAGCCAACCTAGTTTAAAATAGGTTAAGCATAATTAGACCAGATTAAACCCAACATAATTAGGCTTAATTAGGCTCAATAAAATCCTAATCAAATCAGGAATTAACTAAACCTAATCTCTGATCAAATCAGAGACTAAACCACCTTAGCGATTAGGTCAACATTTAACCTAATCGGGTCAATCCAAACTGAATCCAATTCAATTGGACTTGATCCAAAAATAATTACTCAATCAAATTGAGTTAATTAGTGATTAAATCACTAATTAAATCTTTCATAAATATTGAGTTCAAATCCAATGGGCAATCAGGCATCAGAGACCATCGATATGAAACCCTGATCAAAGAGTTCAAATTTCAAATTCAAAACTTAAAATTCAAAATTTTGACCCCGGTACCCAAAATGTGTGGAACTCATGATTAGAGAATCCTAATTCTCAATCATAGAGTCCCAGATAGATAAGACTCATAATCAGCCATCAGATCAGAAAGGAACCTCTAATGTGTGTGACCCCGCAGGTTCGAACCTAAACCGGTAGCACAGGAACCAATTCCTGTACTAATCGAAGTGACCATCTAGCAATGGTATCAGACGATCGGATAGGTCGAATAATTGCAATCGCAACATTCAGAACCTACGTGAATATGGTTACCGTATAATTCATCCCTTTTGACCCCTGTGTTTAGGATGACTCAGGGTTAAACTGTCAACCCTGATGATATCATCCGAATCGTGCTCAACTCAATTAGTCCTGTGACTCCTCACTAGGACTACCCTGGCCAAGGTTTTGCTAAATTGAAACACGACTGTACACAGCTCCTAAACTGGAGTGGTCAATCCCATCTTGACACACGCACCGACAAGTCAAGTACTTGACTACACCCAGCAACCTTCCGTCACTGAATTAGAAATTCAGGTAGTCCAGTGCCTAAGTGCAGTGAGTTGCTTGCAAGTCACCGTGGTGGTCTCAGGTCGGAGGGACATTTATACCCATATCCCATCGGAGCAAATCTTGACAGCAGAAATAGCTCCGGAGTTGGTCATGTTCAGTGCAGATGTACCATTACATCTCACCTGTATGCCATACCAGTGTCTCTACACTCTTTGGTTATGAGGACAACCAACCCATATGGCACACAACGACCTATGCTCGATAAACATTGTCGTCCTTGGTAACAACGTATCATTTGGTCGCGAACATGTTTAAGGACTAAGCGACAAATCCTCTTTTGTCGAGTCTAAATAGTCCTAAGGACTTCACTACAACACAGGAGTTTATTAGAAGATGAAACATTTATGATGAAAAAAAAATATCAAAATAACTTTTATTTATTTATAATTCATGTACTAATACAAAAAGGAGCACAACCGTCAACAGATTGACGATTGGCTTTGGGACACTATTCCCAACATGTTGACCTAAGACTAGGACTTGATCTAATTTCTAGACAAGAAGGTCAATTTTATCTAATTTATGAGCTATCAGGTTTAAGTCAGCCTTAGAACTAGAGTCTGAATGTTCGATCTCATAGATTGCCCACTTTTGGTGAGGGATCGACCTTTCATAGGAAGATAATGAAGCATAGTTGATCAAATTTTCATTCAAGATTTCAAACAAGTCATATGCTTCATCCTCACTCTTGCTCATGAATGCACCTCCATGAGATGCATCTACCATTTGCCTATATTGGTCTCTTAAACCCTCATAGAAAGCTTGAATGATTTGTCACTTAGGTAGACTATGGTGTGGATATTTTTTAAGAAGTTTCTTAAGTCTCTCTCATGATTCATGAATTTGTTTCCCTGAAAGTTGAGCAAATCCAGTAATGTCTGATCTCATGATATTAGTTCGACCAATAGGATAGAATTTCTTAAGAAATTTATGCTACAATTCAGCCTAAGTTCAGATTAGTCTCCCTATTATGTCAAGTCAGTACTTGACTTTGTCCTTAAGTGAGAAAGAGAATAGAGTTAGTCTAAGTGCATCATCAAGAAAATCTTGGATCTTCACCATGGAATAGATTTCTAAGAACTCATCTAGATGCTTGTAAGGGTCTTCATTGTTGTTCCCATAGAAAGATAGGAGCATCGAATTATGATCGACTTGATCTTATAATGGCTTATAAGAATATCAGATAAATGGATATAAGTCGATGGGTTGTAGGTGGAAGAAATAAAGTATTTTTTCATCTGCCCAGGTGGTTCAGCCATTTGATTACCAAGTTTAATATGGATTAGTCATTCAATTTTAGGATTGGGTTCAACTTGGTTAGAAAAAGAGATCTCCTACCAGGCATGTACCAGTGCAAACCCTAATGTGTGTAGTTCAGAATTTTTTTATATTTTTTATATTTTTTAATCATAAGCAAGTTAGCAAATAATTAAATCTAAAATCTATGGGTTTCTTAGACCTAACAGTTTGATATAGAGTGGCTCGACCTAGATACAAATTGGGTCTGTTCTCACTTTTTTCAACTAGCTAGGTAAGAGGTGGGATCATGGGAGTCCCCCCCGTTGCTTACCTCAAACACCAATTGGATTGGCCAAGTAAGCTAACAAAACTAATTAAATAACCATGAGTCCACTTAGGCTTAGCTTTTTTAACCTCTTACCTTAGACATCAGCTTTTGGAATGAGTCCAAACTTACTTTGCACTTGACTTCACCACAATACTCGAATGGAACATAATCGATCTTAGGGGTCAACATCTACTAAATTTTAATTAGGCATGGATTAATACAGGTTGCTGGTTGGTTATTTTTGGACTAAGAAAGGGTGATAAAATTTTCACCTTATCTTGTTAATGAATGTTGCCCTTAAATTATTTTGATATGAATATGCACAATCAATTTCAAATAAGCTGTTGTATGCCACTAATTTAGATGCATGACACTACTTGACTTACAATGCTTACCTTGTCTCCAGTAATCACCAAAAATAAATAAAATAAATCTAAATGATGAATACTTTAAACAATTAAATTTCTACTCTTGTCATGCAATTTTTATTAGGTTTAAGTGGGTGACTTTTAGGTTAATTTGAAAAGAAAGCAAGTAATGCTAAAAAGAAAAGAAATCTAGGGTTAGGATTGATCTCACCGAGCAAAATTGGAGGCTTTCTATCTTTTTTTAAATTTTTTTATTTTTTTATAAAAAAATAAAAAAGTTAGTAAGCTATATTCATAAAAAATCAAAAAAAATAAAAATCTGAGCATTCGTGCCTTCATCGGCAATGGTGCTAAAATTGATATGCCGTGATGTTGTCATTAGGATATCATGATTATTAAATTAATTTTAGCCTTTCAAAAATTAAAAATACATAGAAAGTAGCTAGTGAGATCAAATCTATAGAGAAGATAGTACTTTTGATTTAAAAATTTTAATTTTTTTTAAAAAAAATTTGCAAAAGTGATTTAAATCAAAAAATAAAATTAAAAGTGGGAGAAAAATAAAATTGGTATTAAGATCCATTAATTAGATCTTATCTTCTACTTGCAATAAAAATATATAACAAAAATTTAAAAATATAAAAAAATATATTTTACATTGATTAAAATTGAAGATCAATTACAAAAAAATTAAAAGAATAATAAAATAAAATTATAATAAAGATTTGAAGTTGATTGGCATAACGTCATCAGAAAGATGGTTGATGATCTCTCCTTCTTTTTTCAAACTCTATGGAGCAAACTAGGCTTCTCTCCTTCTTCTCTTTGGATCTCTATACTTCTCTCTAATTTTTTTCTATTTTTTTATTTTTTTTATTATTCTTTTATTTATTCTCTCTATTCTTGGACTCCCCTTTTATAGATGAATTTTTTTTTGAATTTTGATAGAAAATGGAGTCCCAAAATCTCTCAAAAATGTGTCTATCTCATGTCTGCATTTTCTGACCATTGGATCTGCTATGAACTACCTAGATCTATCCAAAAATCATCGTTTAAGCTCCTCATCTCAGTCGGATTCGATGTTGGCCATCCAATTGTTCGTCAGATCGATTCTGGACCATTGATTAACACATCAGATCTACTATTTAAAATCGAGAACAATGGCAGCCATCTGATCTGGTGATCAGTGGTTTTGGACCATCGGATGGTGCTCAAAAATCCTTCTCTATTTAGTTTTTTCGATCGGCAATAACCATAGCCATTGGATCTCACACAGGATCGCTTGGAGCCATTGGATCGTGCCAAACTAGTGGGCCACCACCACTGGATATGGGATTGCACATTTTTGATCATCCGATCGCATGTTTCAACCGATCTCAACCATTGATCAGCACATAGGAGCCAGGCCACCCCATGGACCATGATAAAGATCGGGCAAGACTATACTGTGGACTGCACCCCTGATTCCATGGATCGATCGATCAGTCCATTGTGCATCGAGTGATTTAATTGGATTAGGTTCGAGCCAGTTTGAATTGATTTTGAGCCCAATTTAAGCTCATTTTCAGCTTACTTTTGGGTCTTGATTCTGAATCCATTTTAAGTCTGATTTGTTTTTATTTTTTTTTTTATTTCAACCTACAAATCAGGTTCTTTTTATTGATAATCTACAAAATATAAATAAAAATATCAATTCTTAAGAAATAAATATAAATTAATTTATAAATTAATACTTTTATTGATATATTTTATGTACGTATCAATCGCCTCCCTTATTTTTGTGCCACCAAAAGGCCATGCCAAAGCCCTTCCACGCCTCCCTATTTCTCCTCTTTTTGATAAGGATCAAATCTAATTTGATCTGATTTTGATTGGATCAAAGTTGGAGTCCTAGTTTGTTTAGGTTTAATCTTTGTCAAAACCTAGTCTTACCCTAACTACTTGAACCCCTATTTAAAGAGGGGTTACAGAACATGGAGACCTGATCCTAGATTAGTTTTGGGTGTGGGTTTTGGGTGTTGGACTCTCTTTGGGCATGGGATCATAGAGAGAAGAGAGAAGGAAAAGAGAGGAGGGTTATCTCCTCTCCTAAGTCATCTCCTTCCTCCTAGTTTTATTCTTTCTTGAGAGTGCCTTTGAGATCAGAAGAAGATTCATTTCAACCATCAAAGAAGCGATCTCTACAAGGGAGCTAGCACTCCTAAAAGATCAAAGAGCCTCCGATCAGATCAAGCCTTGCATAGATACCCATAGATGTCGGGTATGTGTGCGGCTACACTAGAACTTGAGACATCTTCAGATCCAAATCTGAAGAAGAACTTCAGTAATTTAGGTATGTGATTCGATCACAAAATTATTTTATACTCTGAAATCAGATGTTCTTAATCTTATTTATCATCATATAAACTAGATCTATAGATATTTGATTTAGATCTATACATGCATATGATTAAATCTGATTTAATGTTGTCTTCTGCTGCTTAGTTTTCAAAATTATTTAAAAATTTGCATGAAAAAAATATAAAATCTAACAACTAGCCCCTACCCTAAGGGTTTATCAGGATCAATTTTGATGGTAGTGTCGGGGATGGTTGGGGCGGTGCTGGCTTTGTCATTCGGGGATCGGATGCCAAACTATTAGCGATGGGGGGTTCGTACCTACTTGAGCCCTCTGTCCTAGGTGCAGAGCTTCGGGCTACTTGGGCAGGTAAAGAAAATTTGCATTGAGGACAATTCAGTGATCGTTATCGGTTGGATTTGGGGTGACACGAGATAGTTGAAGGCCCATCCACTTCTCTATGACATCTGGGCTTCCATCCAAGAGTTTACTAAGGTATCGATCTACCATGTTTTTCGAGAGATGAATAGTGTGATAGACTAGATTGTTTCTTTTATCACCAAGCATTTTGAAGATTGGACTTGGCAACATGGCTAGAGGTGCCCACGAGCCCTGTAGGATGTTTATACTCGGATCTGATGGGGTGCACTAACATCAGAATCATATGATCACCTGCTTGTACAAACAAGAAGATTTACTAAGGCTTTTCAAACCATTTATAATATTTGTAAATCTAGTGAACATTCTAGTCATAGTTTCAGTTGGTTTCATTTTAACTGATTCATATTTATGTACAAATATATTTATTTTAAATTATTTCATTTAATTTATATCTTTATGGTGTTGGGATTTTGGCACCTTGAATTTGATCCACAATAGCGAAGACTAGATGCGGATTAGACCAGCATGCAATGCAAGATGCGAGGAGCCCAGAAACATGGCACAGCAAGGCCTGCAGCGTGCGCAACCCAATGGGGCCAATAGTGTGCAGGCCCGAAGGTAGGCCCAGGCCACTGCAGCGCATGCAGCACAAGTGGGCGTGCAGCCCAAGATGCATGCAAGTGCATGGTCCAGGCGTGCGTGCACACAGCGCAGCCCCGCTTGTAGGAATTTGGCATAGTCCATGGTGGACTACGTGGGATGTCGCAGTCCATGCAAGCATTTTGGACTGCCCTAGTCTATGAGTTAAAAATTATGGCTCACAAGAGCTTTTTGCATGATCCGATGGCCACGAAGGAGTAGACGCATGATCTTACATGATCTGTGGGCCAAAGGAGCTTGAGGGAAAGATCCAACGACTGGAAAGATTTTTGATTCCTTGTGAAAGCCTGTTTTTGATGCAAACTAGATTTTGGGCCTGTAAAATGGTTGCATGGATCTAAGAATAGGTGTAGTGGCTGAGAGCATCAGAGAGGTAGAGAACGGGCTGAGGCAGCGGCTTGGAGTAGTAGAAAGCATTCAGGGGCATCAGAGGACCCTGGTACGGCATGCCTGAATCTTCTTGAGAATTTTGTGAGAGCTTTTGTAAGGGATGAGAGGTGAGTGCTTCTTGTTGAGAGGGTTTATATATGAAAGTTGAGAGTATGTGATCTCCTTTTGTATTTATTTTTTTTCTTATAGTGAAGTCTTGCATGCCCTGTGGAGGTAAGCCTTGGACTAATCTATGTATTTGATTGTGTCTCTTTTATTTTTTTTCTACTATAACAAGTGGTACCGGATCTGTAATAATTGGTATCAGAGCCAGATGGTACCAGAGTGCATGATTGTTCAGATTGTGGCAGTATTGATAAAGATTGAAGAAGATGGAGAAGTCAAGCTCAATTAAGGTGGAGAACAACCAGTATGATGGGAAGAGTAGTTTCTCCTTGTGGCAAGCGAGGGTGAAGGATGTGCTCATCCAACAAAGAATTATTGATGCTCTTTGATGTGAGGAAAAGCCAACTATCATGGAGGTGAAGGATTGGAGGTAGCTCCAGATGCAGGCGATGAGCACGATCTGCTTGCACTTGATGGATAATATAGTGATCTATGTACTTGGCAAGACTTTTCTGACAGCGATGTGGATGAAGCTTGAAGAGATATACATGGTGAAGTCATTCACCAATGCTCTCTTTCTCTGAAAGTAGTTCTACCAGCGACGAATAAATGAAAGACAGAGCATGCAGGAGTATCAATACAACTTTTAGAAGATCCTCACCAATCTCTTTAGTATTAGTGAGAAGGTTGAGGAGATGACCAGGGTGTTGGTCTTGCTTGCATCATTTTTTCCTTCTTTTGAGCCCTTGGTGACTACTCTTCTAGTAAAAAAGAGTACCATCAAGATGGATGAGGTTACTGTAGTACTACTCTGAAATGAGATTCTTAAGAGGGAGAATCGAATCTCGAGTTCAGATGGTGACTCGACTTTAGCGATGGCTGGAGGTGGTGGTGGCAGAAGATGAAGCAGCAAAGGATCGCAATGTGGGTGGTCCAAGTCTAAGATGAGGGACTTGAGCAAAATTAGGTACAACCGATGTAATGAGTTGGGGTATTGAATCAGTGATTGTCCGCAGCTTAGAGATCAGATGAAGACTATTATGGTGATGGTAGGTAGCGATATGAAAAAAAGTGATGATGTTCTTCTAGTATCTGACGAGATATCTACTTCTTTCTCTTAGTAAATTTTAGATTCTATATATTCACATCATGTTTGTTGCAAAGATAAGCTATTTGTCTCTCTAGAGAGCAGTGAGAGCACTGTTCATTTGCTGGATGGATCGAACTATGAGATCAAGGGTAGTGGAACGGTCAGCTTACAGACACATGATGGAGTAGTGAAGAAGTTGGGTGAGGTTTGATATATATACAGCTTCAAAAGTAATCTAATTTCACTGAGCAGACTAGATTCAAGTAGCTATAGGTGGATAGTTGATGATATAATCCTGAAGGTCATACACAGTAGTAGTGTTTTGATGAAGGGAAAAAAATATAGAGGATACTACCTCTTGGAAAGAAGCTCAGCGTGAGGTGGAGCTTCAGGAGCTAGTGAAAGCCTAGTGTGAGGTGGAGCTCCAGGAGCAGGTGGATCAGATAGGAGATAGGAGACTCCAAAGGATGATAAGTGATGTCGTAAGGTAAAGTTTCTGTTACCGCAGGAGGATACCCTGAGCAAGTCTCAAATCAAATGGGTCACAGCACACAACGAAGATGGGATCGAGTAGCTTGGCTCAACTCCCATGTTTGCCCATTTATGAGCAGTTAGATGCTTATCCAGGGCATGAGTGTGAGATCATCTAGAAGCTTTCAGAGTTAGGTGGAGGCCGAATATTAAGTCGAGATGGAGATTGTTGAGATTTTAGCACCTCAAATTCGATCCACAGCAGCAAAGACCAGATGTGGAGAAGCCCAACTTGTAGTGCACGATGCAAAGAGCCAGAAATATGGCACAGTAGGGCCTACAGCATGCAGTCCAAAGGGGCCTACAGTGTGCAGGTTTGAAGGTAGCCCCACGCCATTGCAGCATGTGTGGCCTAGGCCGCAACAACGTGTGCGGCCCAAGCAGGCATGCAGGTGTGCGGTCCAGGTGCGCACCCATATGGTGCAACCCTATTTGTGCGAATTTGGTGTGGTCCATGGTGAACTACGTGGGATGTCATGGTGCACGCAAGCGCTGTGGACCACCCTGGTCCATAAGGCAAAAATCATAGCTCACGAGAGCTGTTTGCATGATTCGATGGCCATGAAGGAGCAAACATGTGTTCTTGAGCAATCCGAGGGCCAAGGGAGCTTAAGGAAAAGATCCAACAATTGGAAAGGTTTATGAGTCCTTTTGAAAGCTTATTTTCGATGCAAATTGGGTTTTGGGCCTATAAAATGGGTGCACAGATCTGAGAATAGGTGTAGCAGCTGAGAGCACCCGAGTGGTAGAGATCGGGCTAAAGCAATGGCTTGGAGCAGTAGGAAGCATTCAGGGGCATCAGAGGACCTTGGTACAGCAAGCCTAGGTCTTCTTGGAATTTTTGTGAGAGCTTTTGTAAGAGATAAGAGGTTAGTGCTTTTTGTTGAGAGGATTTGTATATGAGAGTTGAGAGTGGGTAATTTTATCTTATATTTATTTTCTTTCTCATAGTGAACCCATGGAGGTAAGCCTTAGACTGATCCACATATTTGATTGTGTCTCTCTTATTTTTTTTCTTTTTGCTGCAACAAGTAGTACCAGATCTCCAACACATGGGTCATTTCAAGTCTATCCAATATCTCCTTAACTAAAATGCAAGTAGATACATGATTGAATTCTTTAGAATCTAGAGAGCAATGCAATACATTCATGGCCTTTGCATTTAACTAGATCATGTTCTTATCTAACTCATCCCAATTCTTTCAGGATTTGGAAAAACAAATGCCATCAATGAGAATAGTGGGTGTATATGGACCATTGATTATAAATCCCTATAAGTCATAATCAAATGTTTTAATAAATATACATATGTATGCTTTCCAATATATATAATTTATACTATTAAATAGTGGAGATCTATTTGCCAATTGGCTTTGGTAAGAGACAAATGTTGGGAAATATGTCCTAAAGCCAATTGCCTATTTGTACAAGATGGACCTTTTTGTAATATGTATATGAATTATTAACGAATAAAAGTTATTTTTGGCAAGTTTATTATAAATGTATATCTTCTTTTGAACTCTTGTTTTATGATGAAGTCTTTAGAACTATAATATAATCGATAAAAGATGATTTATCGAATAGTTCTTAAATTTATTTTTGATCAAATGATACGTTATTAATAAGAACAATAACATTTATCGAGTATAGATCGTTGTGCACCATATGGGTTGGTTGTCTTCTTAATCAAGGAGTGTAGAGACACTAATATGGCATACAGATGAGATGTAGGAGTATATCATCACTGAACAGTGACTCGCCTACAAAGCACTTTGCTGTCAAAGACAGCTCACGAAGGATATGGGCATAAATGTCCTTTTGACCTGAGATCACCATGATGACTTGCACGCAACTCCCTATGCTTTG
The DNA here is from genome assembly GCF_000442705.2 of Elaeis guineensis. Classification (NCBI taxonomy): domain Eukaryota; kingdom Viridiplantae; phylum Streptophyta; class Magnoliopsida; order Arecales; family Arecaceae; genus Elaeis; species Elaeis guineensis. The sequence continues at coordinate 87,669,530 of NC_026000.2, forward strand.
GTGCTGAACTATCTGTATTTCTAATACAGTGACGGAAAGCTACTGGATATAGTTAAATACTTATGAAGTCAGTGTATGAGTCAAGATGGGATTGATCCCTCTGGATTATAGGAGTTAATGCATCATTGTATCTCAATCCAATAAAATCTTAGTCAGGATAATCCTTGTGATCTGTCACAGGATTTGAAAAAGATTGAAATACAATGTGGATGATTATTTCAAGATTGATAGTTAAACCCTAAGTTACTTTGAGCATTAGGATCAAGGGGATGAATTATGTGGCAACCATATGCTGAGATTCTTGAATATTATTTTGCAAGTATTTGATTTATCCGAACATCGGGTATCATTGCTAGATGATCATTTCGATTAGAATAGAAAGTGGTTCCTGTGCTACCATCTTAGTGTTCGAACCTATGGAGTCGCTCACAAAGTCAAACAATGTAGAAAAAAATTGATCAGATATTTATGTGTTCAATTTGAAAGTATGAGACTTGATTGAACATATTGATTTACTTAATTGAGAATTATGTTATGAGTCATACAGAATTAAACATTGGCTATGTGCAGCTAGGACTGCACATGAGGTACAGGTTTGATTTCGAAGATGAATTTGATCAAATCTATGATCCAAAGAATAATGAGAGATTGGATTCGAGTCCTAATTACTTTAGATTAGATCTAAGTTAATTGAGCTTGATTTTATTGAGACTCTATTGGGTTAAATATCCAAGTTGGACTTGAACCTAAATCGTAATTAGATTAAGATTAGCAGTCTTTTCGAACTCGATTCGAATCAGATTCGAATTGAGCCCAAACTTGAACCAAATTGATTTGGTGCAATTAGCCATGTTTATCAGATATTTTCTCATCCATATGGCTGATCAAGATAGATGAGAGAGCACTAAAAATAGCCCCCTACCCTTGGGCGTGCAGCATGGTGATGGGAAGTGCAAGTTGGCACCTCTCCTACTTCAATTAGGAAACCTTATGGTTTAGGAAGTTTGAATTTGATCTAAGAACCCTTGTCTATTTAAGGAGGAGTGTGAAGAAGAGAAAAATTAATCAAGCATTGATCTTGGCATGGAGCTCTCTCTTGGTGTGGGCGTCCCCTCTCTCTAAGGCATCTCATCTCCTTGGGCGTCACCTCTCCCTGGGCATCTCTGTCCTCTTGGGCATCCTCCCTATCCCTTGTGGTGTGGTATGTTATCCTTTCAAGGCCTTAAGATCAGATCTCAAGGCTCTCCTTCTTTCCTCCCGAAGAGTTTTTCAATCCTCTCTCCTATGTTGCCTGGTGTGCATACAAAGTAGAGGATCTACGCATCCAGATCTCGTAAAGCAAATTGATTGAGGAACCTCTTCTTCCTTCATCAAATTTTCTGCTATGAATCAAAGTAAGATTTCATAAATATTATATAAATTTTAATTGCTAATCTATTCAATTTTCTTTCTGGCATCCGATGCGATCGGACAATTTTTCCTCCAACTGGTATCAGACAGGCTGTATGTCATGATCGAATAGTCTAATTTTTGGATATTTTTGATTATTTTTGGTCTAATTTTGAATCAAAATTTTTGATATGATTAAATCTTATTTTTATCTGATATTTTCTATGTTTTTCTAATCTAGTTTTGATCAGATTATTGGATCGAAATCATTCCCTAAAAATGATCTATTACAAATCTATTTTAGCAAAATTTTCTATGCAGATTTTTGTTCTGATTTAAAATCTGATTATGCATAGATTTAAATCTATTTTGAATAGATTTTTTTAGATGTATTTTAATTAGAGAATTGATGTTTGAATCAAGCTCAGATCTGAATTTGTTTGATAGAGTTTCAGATCTGATTTGAGCAAAGTATCTATATATATTTGATCATATCTCAAATCAGAATTTTTCTATACAATCATACATATATTTTGAATAAATTTTTTTATTTTTTTTAGATCTAAAAATAATAATTCATGTGATGATATCATTAAGATTCAGATCTAAAAATTTTATGTTGTAGTAATAATCTAATTAGATTAGATAAAAATTCTACATGCTATCATGTTATGAATATGATATGAACCAAAATTTTTTCTTTTACATATATGATGTGTAGTATAGAGTTTTTTCTTAGTAGCTAGTGAAGTACTTGGATTGAGTTGATCACCATGGTCATTCGATAATAATAGATAGTAGGGATTAAAATTCCTTGCATGTCCAAACGACGGGTTCTCTTGTGACATATAGGGGTGTCGATGTGATTGTATGTCATGAAGAAAAATGATGAAAAAAATTCTAAAACTCTTTTAATCATAAATTAAGTTTAGATTAGATCTAAAAAGATTTATAATTTTTTTTTACTGATTTATACAAAAATTAGTTTCATAATCTGAAATTAATGACATATGATGTAAGATTTTGCATGAAAATTTTTATAAAATAGTTTTACAAATTGAAATAGTTTCAATATAGAATTTTATATGCTTAATTATGAATTAAGATATGATTATCAAAAGATCTAGATTTGAGAATTGAAGATTTTAAAATACCTCATAAATTAAGAGGCTATGTGTTAGCTTGAATCAGGTCATCTAATTGGGTTAGACCTAGAGTTAGTAATAAGTATAGATCAAATAAAGAAATTGATTAGATCTAATCAATAGTTGAATTAGATTAGGTCAAGATTTTTTTAAGATCAACCTCAATAGTTGTAGCTTGAACAAATCCATATTTTTGACCATACCGAATGGATCTGATTGTGGCTCAATGACAGAGTCTAAATCTTTTGACTGATCAAATCGAAACTAATCGACCAATTATTGTCTAAGATAAGTTCGATAGTATGACCGGTGGTTTTTAATTGGGGGTGCGCTTACTTGGCCTATATGGTGTCTAAGGCAAGCATTGGCTACCCTCTCATCATCTCACTTACCTAGCCAATTAATTGGATTATATTATGATTAGGTCACTGAATGATTCGGGTTGACCCATGCTATTAAGATTAATCAATGTGACTGATTCAGGTGTTCTTGAGTTAGTTTGTTTCTAGTCCTATTTGATGACTTGATGAAGCTAATGGAAGGATCATTGAAATACTGGTTAATCTCTTCTCTTTATTTTTAAATTAATTAATTAATTTTTTTAAATTATTAGATCTTTAAAATGAAATAGTTACGGGGATAACTGCTTCATAGCCTTCCATTAAGGTGGATGATAATGGGTCCAATATTTCAAATTAGCATTGGGGGTACCTTATGCTTGGTGCTTATTTGGATATTAGAATTATCATTCATTATATGATGACTCTGCTATACTATCTGATGAATGATTAGGTTGGCCAAAGCTTATATAGACCTGATCATTCATCAGTTAGATTTATTGAGTATGTTCATATTAATAGTTGGACCTAACCAGAACTTTCAGTGGAGGTACCATACACCTGCTGAAGAGGTACCTAAGGCAAAATTAGTACTAGAAATTATTTGGAGAAATAATTGGTTAAGAGCCTACTTATAGATGCATATGGGTTGGCCGAGGCATACTCGAGCTTGTGTGCAGTCTATGTAGATTCTAGTACCTACCAAGGGATTAATGTAATTTTTTGAATTGGAGGAAGAGGCTACCAATTTGTATAAAATAATGAGAGAATCTTTAGACTAAAGTCCAAATTTTTTGGATTGAATAATTTATATACTAATATGATCTTATTTTTTTCTTTCAGTAATGGCCAACACTTTGTCACTCCGCTCGCTATTGGATAGCGACAAGTTCATCGGATCTAATTTTAATAGTTGGTATTGAAAGCTCAAGATTATCTTAGAGCACTAGAGGATCTTGTATATACTTATAGATCCAGCACCTGAGAAGTCCACCCTGAATGTTCGTGTGCAGTTAGAGATACTTACTAGAAGTGGCTCAATGATTGAGTCACTATGCATTTAATTATGAGGGTAGCTATGAACGATGAGTTTAGTGACAAATTTGAGGATGCTCAGTCTGAGGATATCCTTCAAATTTGAATGAGTCCTTTGGCATTCTTGATAATGTTGAGAGGTATAAAACATCTTGTACTATCTTCAACGTATGGATGAGGGAAGAGGCCCCGATCACTGATCATGTACTGTACATGATCAAGCAGATCAAGCATCTGAGCAAACTCGAATTTTTCTTGCATGAGTAGCTAAGAAAAAATATGATCTTTAATTCTTTGCTGAAGTCTTACCTATCCTTTCTTAGTCATTATAGAATGACTAAACTTGCAATAAACTACCATGATTTGCTAAGATTACTGCAAACCTTTGAGAAGGATAACCAGCTTCAAAAGGAGCCCATGAATATGGTAGGTGGTTCCTCTTCTGGGCGTCATCCCTTTAAGAAAGGGAAGAAGAAGAACAAGAAGAAGGTGCAGCATGCTAGAGCTCCAAAGTTCAATCAGAGCAAGAAGTTAAAAATTGACAAGAGTCAGATAGAGTACTTCTTCTGCAAGAAGTAGGATCACTGGAAGAAGAATTATCCTCAGTATATAGTCTCCCTTAACTTCAATAGGCCGAATAAGAGAATGCAGCAATCTATTGCTGGACAAAGTACTTATATGATAACTCCTTGTAATCTTTCTATGTGTGATACTACTCTCTGGGTATTGGATACTGAAAGTCCAATTAACATTTGTAATTAGCCACTAATGTATGCAATGAAATATAATCTAAAAATTATTTTTAAAATCTAAAAATTATATTATTGCATGTGGGTATAGGTTGAATAAATTAGGTCTAGTGATCAAACTACAATTAAGGTCAAATTATTTAGATCAGACTAGAACCCATTGTCGATTTTGAGTAGTTGATTGATTCTAATCAATAATTGATCAAGATTAGGTCAAAGAGGTTTAAAGTCGAGTTTAGTTGTAGTTGGTCATATCAATTCACATTTTGATGTGAGTTGATTGACTCAAGATCAAATTTGGCTCAATGGATTGGATTCATTTCAATAGGTTAATCTGATCAATTCTAAACAACAAATTTGATGTCTAAGACAAGTATCTAGATTGTGATTATTTAATTAGTTCCATTATCTGATCTAATCAATTTTGATTGGTGTCTAAGAAAAATAAAAGGGGGAGCCCCACTCATCTTAACTTATCGGGTTATTTTGGGAGATTCAGTTTTGCACTAGGTTGCTTGTTGACTCGATTTCACCTATACTGACTAGGTTGGTCAGACATATGGATGTGCTGACCTGAATTTGATCAGTCAGATGTCAGATCTACTGATTTAAGTCTAGAAGTCTTCCATCATTGTAGAGATGCAGGTGCCTTCCTGGCATTAATCATTCTCGACTGGTTACAGTAATTTGGTTATATTGAGAAGATACAATCACACTATTGGTATTTGATGCCTCGGGGTCAAGATGGGGTTGGGCCCAATAACTATTAGATATGGGTCTCAATGACGGCTTTGTGCCTGTTGGTAAATGATGGGTCTAACTTAACTAAGAAATGTACCAATAACTGTTAGGTGAGAATACAGGACTTAGAGACCAAGCCCACTGTATCTTACTTAGTGAAGCAATAGATAAGGTGTTGTCCACTCATTGGTCTATGCTCACCAATAACTGTTAGGTGAGGTGTGTATAGATTAATGTGATCATAGTACCTACTTGAAATCGATCGCATATAGGTTTCTGTTTCTCCACTTGAGGAGTATGGGAGGTTCAAAGAAATAGTGGGAGCCTTGTTTGTTTTTAAAGTCTCTAGAATAATTATTTTTATCAGTATAAATATCTAACTAGAAATTATTCTCTTTACAGATAACCATATCGAGTTCCAACCCTTTAGCTCATATCCTCGATATCAATAGGTTGACCAATACAAACTACAAAGACTGACTCCAGAATTTGAGAATTATTTTCAGTTCTGAGAAACTTACCCATGTCCTTGATCAGGATGCACCTGTGTTACCAGTTCATCCATCCCCCAATAATGAGCCATATTTGAGAAGTGGATGGATGAGAACAATAAGGTGAAGTGTTTTATTTTAGTATCCATATCCAATGATCTTTAGCGACAGCATGAAGACATGAGGACTGCCAAGGAGATGCTAACTCACCTATAAGAGTTGTACAGTGACCAGAGTCGCACAACTCATTTTAAGGTCTCTCGAAGATTGTTCAGAGTGAAAATACATGATGGACAGTCCATCAATGATCATTGTTTGATAATGATCAAAGATATCGAGGAGCTTGGGATGAATATGAAAAAGAAATTGTAGGTGGATTTGATCCTCTAGTCTCTTTTTAATTTGTATGGGCAGTTCATCATGAACTACCTTATGAATAAAATTGATAGCACTTTGTCTGAACTACTGAATATGTTGGTAACAGCTGAGGGCATCTTGAAAAGTTCAAGGGGTACAATTCTGACTTTGGAGCGGGCTTCCTCTAAGAGAAAATCTTCTTTCAAGAAGAAGAAGCTTGCAAAGAAGCAAAAGAATGAGGCTAAGCCCAAGAAGTAGGTTCTGAAGAAGGCCGACAATAAAGAAAAGTATTTTCATTGCAACATCAAAGGCCACTAGAGAAGAAACTGTCCGACCTACCTGGCAACTGTCAAGAGCAGAAAAAAGGATAGGCCTTCTGAAGATACATCTGATATGCTAGTTATTGAAACTAATCTTACAATTTTCTCTTCTTCTAGTTAGGTTCTTAATTCTAGTTCAAGTTCTCATTTGTGCAGTTCTATGCAGAGTCTTGAAGAAGTGAGAGGGCTGAGGGAAGGCAAAATTACTCTCCAAATCAACAATAGAGCAAGTGTTACTACTGTGGCCGTCGGAACCTATCCTCTATGATAACCGTTAAAAATTATTTTAATTTTGAAAGACTACTATTATATACCTGTAGCCAGTAAGAATTTAATTTTCATATCTATGCTAGTATAGGATAATTATAATTTTTATTTCAATAAAGATATATGTTCGATTTATTTTGAAAATAAACTTGTTACATGTGCTTTCTTGATTGACGATCTTTATCATTTGCATGTGGATACGAGTGTCAATACTAATGAGCAAATTGTGAATGCCATAGAGTCTAAAAGACTTAGAGATAGGATTAGCCAAAAGTATCTGTAGCACCTTAGACTAGGCCATATAGGAGAGGACAAATTCAACAAATTAGAGAAAGATGGTCTTTTCGGACTATTGACTTTCAAGTCTTATCCGGTTTGTGAATCATGTCTTTAAGAAAAAATAGCTAAACTGCCCTTTGTGGGACAAGGAAAAAGAGCTATTGAGATATTAACCCTGGTACATATTAATGTGTGTGATCCATTCGATGTACAAGGTAGGGGTGGCTATGTCTACTTCATAATATTTATCAATGATTATTCATGATATGGATTTGTATATTTAATGCATCATAAGTCTGAAGCTTTTAAAAAGTTCATAGACTTTGGACATGAAGTAGAAAAATAGATCAAAAAATCCATAAAGATTCTTCAATCAGATCGAGGAGGAAAATACCTTAGTGAAAAATTTTGGGCCTATCTCAGGGATAATAGTATAGTCTCATAGTGGACACTGATAGCCTATTTCACAAGTGCACGAAATCGCTCAAGTAATATAATGATAAATAAGAGATCGTTCCCACGAGGACTAAGTTTAATTATCAAAAATGAATGCTAATTTTACTAATATCTAAACGATCGAAATTGAATGATAATGGAAAATAAAATTAACTCTAAAGAACTCAATGAAAGCTGAATCAAAATTCGATTGATAAAGCACTAGGGTATATCTGATTTCACTTGGACCAATTATCAATTCCAGCTATTCCGAATAATAATCCAAATTTAATTATTAATGCAAAGATAAATAATCCTAAATTATTTAATAATCTCTCCCGAGTCTTATTAAATATACTAATTAAAATCTATAATCTATCTTCCAATAGTAAAATAGATTTCAATTAGTTCAATAAGCACAGTGATTATTTCCAAGATCCCACAGGTCAAATCTTCTGCTCCCGCTCCAATTATTATTCCGATGATGTTTGTTATTAACTCCAATTTATAATCTTCCTTCCCAGTACCAATTATAAATCGAAATCAATCAAGTACCAAAGATAATAATACTTAAAAGCATTAAGTGCAAATAACAAACAATTACATTAACAAAAAAAATTAATACAAGATTCTGGAATTGAAATTAAATCCAAGTTACATCAGGTACCCTAGCTAGAAATTTAGTTTTTCATCATATCAAAATCAAACTCAAATTTACTTGAATAAAACTCCAAAATCATCCTAACAATGAGTTCTAGAAAATAAATGCAAAGTAAACAAGAGAAAGAATTAAAAACTCTGAAGGAATTGCAGAGCCGAATGAATCCTTCTTCAAATCTTCCAGATACTCCAAACTCTCCTTGCTTGATTTCTAGCTTTCAAAGATGATTCTCCTCTCCCTCCTGCTGGTGTTTTAGGATCTTTAAATAGGGCTAGGGCTAGGGTTAAGGTGGTATTTTTTCCATGATTTTATTCTATATATCATTCTTTTTATTTGGTATAGAATCTCTCCTCCTTTGGATAGGCTTTAAGCAACCACCAGCCATCTACTCCTTATGCTGCCCAAATTTTTTGATTTTATTATGATTTCCATAGTAAAAGAAGGAAAGGAGGCATGGTTAATTAGAGGAGAAGAATTTCTTCCTTTCTGGGTCCACAGAATCTGCAAAACAAGGTAAGGTTTCGGCTGCCCAAATCAAGTTTTTCAAGAATTAGTTTCAATTCTTTCTCAGTTTGCTCATGCAGAATTAGTTTGGACTCTGATTTTCTTTCATTTAATTCTTTCCAAGATAGCTCTTTGCCACCCAAAATTGGTTGCCATATCAGATCTTTGTGCCAAGAAACACTAAGAAGAATCTGGGTGTATCGGATTTTTCTTGTTGTGTCCAACATTGTTACCAACTTCAACCTACTGTAGCCACCTCATCTGGAATTCAAATTTAATTCTATAAATTATGTTCCTTTCTTGCTTCTCTCAAAATTCTGTAGGATCTAATCTTGCTCAATTTGGAGTCCTGTAGCTTGCCTTTTAGGGGTCCTCACACCAAAATATCCAGAATTTAGATTGGTTGACTAGATGGGAGAGATTAACTGCTTGATTTATTTTCTGCATCTCTAGTTTCTTTTCTGACTGATGATGCTAAAAAGGATAAGGTGTGGGGTCCATTGATATCTTGAGTTGGTTATTCTGCTTTGAGGTGGACTCTGATTTTGATGCAAGACCTGATAACTCCGGATGACAAACCCTGCTGAATCAGACTCAACCAATTTCACTTAATTTGACCTTTAAAATATGGTTAAGCCCAATTAGGTGTGACCTGGCTCAATTACCTGCAATTGACATAAAACATATCATGTTCTTACATTTATTTAGTTAATTATTATACCAATTTCATCAAAATTATTAAAAACTAATAATAATAATTACTATAAAAATGCAATACATCAAATACCCCCAAACCTAAGTTTTTGGTTGTCCCCAAGCAAAAGAAAAGTCCAAATCAAAAATGGAGAATCTCAAAAAATTAATGCTAAAAATTTTATTTAACATTAATATACTCAAAATTCATCTAGACACAAAGGAGTAATACCCAAATGCCATGGCTTAACCACCCCAACTCAAAACCGAAAGGCAAACCCACAAGCTAACTATTCCAAACTCATTCATACTCAAACAAAATTATGCACAATCAATAGCTACCCTGCTTCCTTTAGGTTTTAATAAAATAGTTCGGTTCAAACATCCAATCCTGAATGCAAAATCCTATCAGCCCATCTCCACTAGTGCAAACAACGTACTCAAGAGATCAATAGGACTTTTTCGGGTAAAAAAATGGAAAGCAAGCAACAAGAATGATGGTTATGGTCACATAAGTGAAAATAAATTAATCACAATAAATCAGAGCATACTCAATTACTTATGCTTTACATCCCTTCCTTGATTTGTTTTATTTTATACTTTTAGAATAGCCTATACACTTTGGCACTCTTCCTTAAGTCATCATTTGCCTTTTTACGCGAATACCGACATTGGTGATGAAGGCACCCGGTTACTCAGCAAGTCATATACTCAAAGTGCTTTGCATACTCATAATTCAAGTCACTGTTTGACGTAAAAGCAAACATGGGGCTCATGAATGCTCCTAGTTACTAGGCAACTTGAAACAGTGGAGTAGATTGTGCTTTTTTTTTTCTTTTTTTTTTCTTTTTTTTTTTTGAAGGGAAGGAAAACTAAAAATTCAGTATGCTCTAACCATTATAATCAATTTATTCTCAAAAAATATGAACAGTAGATATGAGATAGGATGAAAAGAAAATACAAGGGGTCAAAAAGGATATGCCAAAGGAATACCTATATCATTTCTCCCAAGTAAATTGTCTACATTTTATTGCAACAAAGCTCACAAATAGGATTGGCGAAGCAAAGTAACTATCTCCTATACGAGATTTTATTTAAGTATTTACAAGTTTAAAATAGTCAATCCCTGAATTTGACTTCCAAATTTAAAGCTAAGATAGCCAAACAATAACACAAAAGTAAAATTGTCCCCCTCTATATCCTTACAAGTGATCAATGAATCAACATTCCAAATTTTTTTTTTTAAATTAAATTTTATTAAAAAATAAAGATAAAGATGCAAACATAATGGCAATCCTATATTATTAACACGAAATGCTCATGCAAATGCATCCCCAAATCTGAATTGGACATTGTGCTCAATAACAAGATCATCACTCCCTTTGTAGCGTGCCTATACGCTTGTGTGAGTTTGCAACTCGTCCTCAGTCATTTCATCTCTCTTGTCTTCTTGAATGTGCTTACAAAAAGTAAACAACATCCATTCAAACCTTGAAAATATAGTGAGGATTAAAATTGATTCAAAAAAATAAAAATAAAAAGAATTTTGCTTGGGTTGCCTCCCAAGAAGCGCTAGTTTATAGTCGTTTAGCTTGACTATCCCAATGCATTATGTCAGTGCTATGGAGGTTTTTGGTTGCTCAAATCCTCCATCTATGTATTCCTTCAACCGTTGCCCATTGACTTTGAAGGTCCTATCACCACTCTTCAGCTCAACAGCTCCATATGGAAAAACTTGTATAATCTCAAATGGACCTGACCACCTAAACCGGAGCTTGCCTGGAAATAGCTTTAGGCGAGAGTTATACAGCAACACCTTTTGTCCTGCTTAAAATTCACGCCTCACAATATGTTTGTCATGCCATCTTTTCGTTCTCTCCTTATAAATTCTTGCATTTTCATATGCATGGAGGCGGAACTCATCAAGTTTATTAAGCTGTAATAACCTTTTCTCCCCAGCAGCTTCCATATTGAAATTTAGCAACCTAGTTGCCCAGTAAGCTCGATGCTCTAGCTCCACAGGTAAATGGCATGCTTTTCCATAAACTAGACGATACGGGGACATCCCAATTGGCATTTTGAATGCTGTTCTATATGCCCATAATGCATCATCTAATTTTAGGGACCAGTCCTTTCTTGATGAGTTGACAGTAGTCTCCAATATTCTTTTAATTTCACGGTTGGAGATCTCTACTTGTCCACTTGTTTGAGGATGATATGGTGTTCCTACACGATGAGTAACACCGTATTTTGTCAATAGAGAATCCAAATAACGATTACAAAAATGCTTACCTCCATCCGTGATGATAGCTCTTGGAATACCAAAGTGTGTGAATATGTATTTCTTTAAGAACTTGAGCACACTCTTAGCATCATTAGAGGGAAGTGCTACTGCCTCAATCCATTTGGATACATAATCCACCGCCACCAGGATGTATTGATTTGAATGAGAAGGTGGAAAAGGCCCCATAAAATCTAATCCCCACACATCGAACAGTTCTACTTCAAGGATATTGGTTAGTGGCATTTCCTGTCTAAAAGAAATATTTTCAGTTCTTTGACATCGATCACAAGAAGAAACAAAAGCAATAGCATCTTTAAACAGGTTAGGCCAATAAAAACCACACTGTAATACTTTAACAGCTATTTTGTTGGGTCCAAAATGGCCTCCACACTCTAATGAATGGCAGTGTTTTAAAATATTTTTAATTTCATCATCAGGCACACATTTCCTAATAAGCTGATTTGGACAATACTTATATAAATATGGATCCTCCCAAAAATAATATTTTGCATCATGTAAAAATTTCTTTTTTTTTGCTGGTAATTAAATTCCGGAGGAATAATATCACATGACTTAAAATTAACAATATCAGCATACCAGGGTGTACTAGATGTGAGTAATGCAAATAATTGCTCATCAGGAAATGACTCATTAATGGGTACCTCAGTGTTCTCAATTTCTTTACTTAACTCTAACCGAGATAAGTGATCTGCTACAAGATTTTCTGCTCCTTTCTTGTCCCTAATCTCCAAGTCAAATTTCTACAATAAGAGCACCCAACGAATTAGTCTCGATTTCGCATCCTTCTTTTCAAGTAAATATTTAATTGCTGAGTGATCAGTATAAACTATTGTTTTTGCTTCGATAAGATATGGCCTAAATTTATCAAAAGCAAAAATAATGGCGAGCAACTCTTTCTCTGTGGTGGCATAGTTCAACTGTGCATTATTCAGTGTTCGACTCGCATAGTACACCACATGAAGTCTATTCTCCTTTCTTTGTCCCAAGACTGCTCCTATAGCATAGTCGCTTGCATCACATATGAGTTCAAATGGTAGATTCCAGTCAGGTGCAGTGGTGATAGGAGCTGAGATTAATTCTCTCTTTAACCTGTTAAAAGCAACCAAACACTCATCAGTAATTTTAAAAGGTGCATCCTTGATCAATAAATTACAAAGAGATTTGGTAATTTTAGAGAAGTCTTTTATAAATCTTCTATAGAAGCCAGCATGCCCTAAGAAACTCCTCACTCCTTTAACAGATATTGGTGGTGGTAATTTCTCAATGACCTCCACCTTTGCTTTGTCTACTTCTATCCCTCTAGATGAAATCTTATGGCCTAAAACTACTCCTTCCTGTACCATAAAATGACATTTCTCCCAGTTCAACACAAGATTAGTTTCTTCACAATGCTGTAGAACTTGGGAGAGGTTAGTCAAACACATATCAAAAGAAGGACCAAAAATTGAAAAATCATCCATAAAGATTTCAATGAATTTTTCAACCATATCAGAGAATATAGACATCATACATCTTTGAAAAGTTGCAGGTGCATTACATCACCCAAATGGCATTCTCCTATATGCAAATGTTCCATATGGACAAGTAAATGTAGTTTTTTCTTGATCCTCAGGTATAATAGGAATTTGAAAATATCCTGAATAACCATCTAAAAAATAGTAGAAGGGATATCCGGACAATCTCTCAAGCATCTGGTCAATAAAAGGCAAAGAAAAATGGTCCTTTCGTGTGGCTTTGTTTAACTTTCTATAATCAATACACACACACCAACCAGTGACTGTTCTAGTGGGTATCAGCTCATTTTTATTATTTGTAATAACAGTCATCCCTCCTTTCTTAGGAACTACTTGAACAGGACTCACCCAACTACTATCAGAAATAGGGTAGATAATTCCTGCATCAAGTAATTTCATTACTTCAGCTCTAACTACTTCCTTCATATTAGGATTTAACCTACGTTGATGCTCAATTGAAGGTTTGTAGTTTTCTTCCATTAAAATTTTATGCATGCATATACTGGGACTAATTCCCTTAATATCATCAATAGACCAGCCTATGCTTTCTTATGCTTTTTCAACACATGCAACAATTTTTTCTCTTGTTCAGTAGACAAATGAGCAGATATAATGACAGAAAAAATAGATGAGTCTCCAAGAATGCATATCTTAAGTGAGAAGGGAGCTGCTTAAGCTCAAGCTTGGAGTTTGGCTTAGCCTCTACTGAATCCTGTATTTTCTCAACATCATTTAATACATCAACATGCTGTTTATTTTTAACACCATCAATCAAGTCATATTCAAAATTGTCAATTATTTCACTAACAAATTTATTAATCACATCTAATCTAAAACATTCATCATTCTCAAGAGGATATTTAGAAGAATTAAGCACGTTAAAAATTACCTCTTCTTGTCCCACTCTTAAAGTAAGCTTACCCTCATGGACATCTATAAGTGCCTTGCCAGTTGCAAGGAATGGACGCCCCAATATCAAAGGAAGCTCTCTATCTTCCTCCATATCCAAGACAATGAAATCCACTGGGAAGATAAATTTGTCCACCTTGACTAATACATCCTCCACTATGCCTTTAGGATATGTCACCGATCGATCAGCTAGTTGTAATGAGACACTGGTCGGTTTCACATCCCCTAGTCCAAGCTTTCTGAAAACAGATAAAGGCATTAAGTTAATGCTAGCACCTAAATCGCACAATGCTTTAGTGAATTCGATATTGCCAATATTGCATGAAATTGTAAAACTCCCTGGATCCTTTAATTTTGATGGCAACTTGTTCTGAATGATTGCACTGCACTCTTCGGTGAACATGACTGTCTCATGGTCCTCTAGCCTTCTCTTTTTGGAAAGGATGTCCTTCAAGAATTTGGCATAGCTAGGCATCTGAGCTAATGCCTCTGCAAATGGAATATTTATGTGTAGTTTCTTGAAGACCTCCAAAAACTTCAGAAAGTTCTTGTCATCCTTACTTTGCTTGAGCCTTTGAGGAAAAGGAACTGGTGGATTGTAGGGCTTTACTGGCTCTTCCTTTTTCTCTTTTAGCTTCTCTTTGACCATAGTCTCTTCTTGAGTTTGTTCCTTTACTTGTTCTTTAACAGGCTCTTTCCCTTGTTGTTCCCCTAGTTGTTTTCCACTCCTCAAGGTAATTGTCTTCACATGCTCCTTCGGGTTCGTTTCAGTATTGCTAGGCAATGACCCTTGAGTTCTGTTAGCTACCATGTTGGCCAACTGTCCCATTTGTATTTCTAAGTTTTTAATGGCAGCTTGCTGGTTTTGAAAGTTTACCTTAGTCTCACCCATGAAATCAGTAGTGGCCTTAGTGAGAGTTGCAATCAATTCTTCCAGATTAGACTTCTTTTCTTGCTGTGGAAAACCAGGTGGTCCTCTATTCTGATAATTTTGTTGTTGCTGTTGATTTCCCCAGGAAAATTTGGTTGGTTCTTCCAGACAGGCGTGTAGGTGTTTGAGTATGGATTGTTCTGTTGCCTTCCTTGGTTTGCCACATATTGCACTTGTTCTTGTACTGGAGACATGAATGAGCTGTCAATTGGGCAATCTCGAGTAGCATGTTGCCCAGTACACATCTCACAGGTCTGCACACAAGTATTGACAGCATTAATAGATAAATGATCTAATTTTTTGAAAAGAGTGTCTACTTTTGCATTGAGTGCAGTAATAGCGTCTATCTCATGAACCCCAGCAGGTCTCCTCGCCATGTTTCTCTCATTGGGCCATTGATAATTGTTGTTGGCCATTTCCTCCAAAAGATCATAGGCCTCATCAAGCGACTTCCCCATCAATGAACCTCCAGCAGCAGCATCAATATTAATTCTGGTATGGTTGTTCAGCCCATTGTAGAAGGTTTGCACAACCAACCATTTAGGCAGCCCGTGGTGTGGACACCTCCTAAGCAGATCCTTGAACCTTTCCCAGGCTTCATATAAGGTCTCCATGTCAAATTGCATGAAGGTTTGGATATCAGTCCTCAACTTGGCAGTCTTAGCAGGTGGAAAGAATTTTGCCAAAATTTTTTGTGCTAAGTCATTCCAAGTGGTGATCGAGCCAGCAGGAAGAGACTGTAACCATGCTTTAGCTTTGTCTCTAAGTGAAAACGGGAACAATCCTAGCCGAATTGCATCATCTGACACTCCATTATGCTTAAGGGTATCACATATCTCCAAGAAGTTTGCAATGTGCGCATTAGGGTCATCATTGGGCAATCCTCCAAACTGAACTGCTGTCTGGATCATTTGGATCAAAGCAGGCTTGATCTCAAAGTTGTTTGCTTGCACAAGTGGTCTTGTGATGCTAGATGAAGCTCCATTCACGGTAGGCATGGCATAATCCCGTAGTGCCCTGGGATTTGCCTCTCTAGCAACCTCATTATTTCCTACTAGGATTACTTCTCTCCTTGGATCTTCAGTCATTTCTGGATCTACTTTTGCCTCAGATTTCTTCCCTTCTCTGACTGCTTTAATATTTTGTTTACAAGTACATTCAATTTCTTGACTTGAAATGGGATTTGATTCAATTCTCACAAGTCGACCCGATTCTCTTTTCCAAGTTGTAATTTTGAAAGATTATTATCTTTTTTTTTAAAAAAAAAGAGAGAAGAGGAAAGAGAGAGAAAAGAGTTCTAGAAATGAGTCCTAAGGAGTCCTAAATCTAGAGATGAAAGAGAAGAGTGTTTTAATTAGGTTTAAATTTTAATGGCAAACAAGTTAGCACAAAATGGACTTTCTATCCTAGGATTAACCTAGATCTAGACAGCTCCTAACTGTTCCAAGATCGCCTTCAAGCACTCCAAGCCCAAAACTGACTAACTGTCTCGGCCAGGTAAGTGTAAGATGTGGGAGGTCCCCTGCTTGTTGCTTTTCTTAGACACCAACTGAGTTGGCCAGGTCAGACAACGGAACCAATTGAAAACCACCTTCTTAAACCACTTGCCTTAGACACCGAGCAATTAATCAATTCGAACCCGGTCTAACTTTAGGGCTTTCTTGTCCTATTGAGCTCGAATATCCTAGGGCCAATGTTTAATTGATTTTAGATTAAGGTCTAGGTTATGCAGGATGAAGGATGTGATTTTTGGGCTAAGGAAGGATGATCAAATCTCCACCTTATCTGATTAATGGGTTAAGTGTCCTTAAAGTTAATTATGGAGATGCAATACAAAGAAACAAGATGTCCAATCAAGTTTGATTTTTTTTTTTTAATATTTTTGGTTATACTATATTAGTTAAGCGTTATGAAATGTCAGTGATTTTTTTTTAAATATCTAAGAAATAAAATATCTAGATTACTAGTAAAATCAACTATTCTTGATATTAAAGCACCAGTCTCCGGCAACGGCGCCAAAAACTTGATAGCCTATTTCATAAGTGCACGAAATCGCTCAAGTAATATAATGATAAATAAGAGATCGTTCCCACGAGGACTGAGTTTAATTACCAAAAATGAACGCTAATTTTACTAATATCTAAACGATCAAAACTGAATGATAATGGAAAATAAAATTAACTCTAAAGAACTCAATGAAAGCTGAATCAAAATTCGATTGATAAAGCACTAGGGTATATCTGATTTCACTTGGACCAATTATCAATTCCAGCTATTCCGATTAATAATCCAAATTTAATTATTAATGCAAAGATAAATAATCCTAAATTATTTAATAATCTCTCTCGAGTCTTATTAAATATACTAATTAAAACCTATAATCTATCTTCCAATAGTAAAATAGATTTCAATTAGTTCAATAAGCACAGTGATTATTTCCAAGATCCCACAGGTCAAATCTTCTGCTCCCGCTCCAATTATTATTCCGATGATGTTTGTTATTAACTCCAATTTATAATCTTCCTTCCCAGTACCAATTATAAATCGAAATCTATCAAGTACCAAAGATAATAATACTTAAAAGCATTAAGTGCAAATAACAAACAATTACATTAACAAAGAAAATTAATACAAGATTTTGGAATTGAAATTAAATCCAAGTTACATCAGGTACCCTAGCTAGAAATTTAGCTTTTCATCATATCAAAATCAAACTCAAGTTTACTTGAATAAAACTCCAAAATTATCCTAACAATAATTTCTAGAAAATAAATGCAAAGTAAATAAGAGAAAGAATTAAAAACTCTGAAGGAATTGCAGAGCCGAATGAATCCTCTCTTCAAATCTTCCAGATACTCCAAACTCTCCTTGCTTGATTTCTAGCTTTCAAAGATGATTCTCCTCTCCCTCCTGCTGGTGTTTTAGGATCCTTAAATAGGGCTAGGGCTAGGGTTAAGGTGGTATTTTTTCCATAATTTTATTCTATATATCATTCTTTTTATTTGGTATAGAATCTCTCCTCCTTTGGATAGACTTTAAGCAACCACCAGCCATCTACTCCTTATGCTGCCCAAATTTTTTGATTTTATTATGATTTCCATAGTAAAAGAAGGAAAGCAGGCATGGTTAATTAGAGGAGAAGAATTTCTTCCTTTCTGGGTCCACAGAATCTGCAAAACAAGGTAAGGTTTCGGCTGCCCAAATCAAGTTTTTCAAGAATTAGTTTCAATTCTTTCTCAGTTTGCTCATGCAGAATTAGTTTGGACTCTGATTTTCTTCCATTTAATTCTTTCCAAGATAGCTCTTTGCCACCTAAAATTGGTTGCCATATCAGATCTTTGTGCCAAGAAACACTAAGAAGAATCTGGGTGTATCGGGTGTTTCTTGTTGTGTCCAACATTGTTACCAACTTCAACCTACTGTAGCCACCTCATCTGGAATCCAAATTTAATTTTGTAAATTATGTTCCTTTCTTGCTTCTCTCAAAATTATGTAGGATCTAATCTTGCTCAATTTGGAGTCCTGTAGCTTGCCTTTTAGGGGTCCTCACACCAAAATATTCAGAATTTAGATTGGTTGACTAGATGGGAGAGATTAACTGCTTGATTTATTTCCTGCATCTCTAGTTTCTTTTCTGGCTAATGATGTTAAAAAGGATAAGGTATGGGGTCCATTGATATCTTGAGTTGGTTATTCTGCTTTGAGGTGGACTCTGATTTTGATGCAAGACCTGATAACTCCGGATGACAAACCCTGCTGAATCGGACTCAACCAATTTCACTTAATTTGACCTTTAAAATATGGTTAAGCCCAATTAGGTGTGACCTAGCTCAATTACCTACAATTGACATAAAACATATCATGTTCTTACATTTATTTAGTTAATTATTATACCAATTTCATCAAAATTATTAAAAACTAATAATAATAATTACTATAAAAATGCAATACATCAGACACCTCCAGAGATACCTCAGCTCCATGGGGTATCCGAAAGGAGGAATCAGACCTGATTAGATATGGTCCAGTCTACAATGAGCTTCACAAATCTTCATGTCTTTCTCTAGGGACATGCATTATTTTTTGCAATTAATCTTTTGAGTCGGGTTCCCTCTAAATTCGTTCCTACTGAAGGGAAGAAAAACTATTTCTCTTCGAGCAACCAGGATTGCATCTAAATTTTTTTTATAAATCTATATGAATAAGGATCAAATTTTTATCTAGATAGTAGATAAATCTCAGATATCTAAAATCTATAGATAAATCTATAGGAGATCAAATCTTTAGATATCTAAAATCAACCTTCGCAGAGGCTTGAAAGTGCAGACCCTCTACTTTGCATGCACGCCAGATAACACAAGAAAATGGGATGAACTCCGATCAAAGCACCTTCACAATCCAACCAAATGAGGAGGAAAGATGCTGGTGTGATGCCTCACACTAGCAAAGGGGATGCCCAAGGGAGGGCCCACGGCAAGGAAGAGTGGGTGGTAAGGAAGGGGTGACGCCAAGGAAGAAAGGGGGTGCCCTCCTCTCACTCTTCTCTCTCTCTTTCTCCTTTCTCTCAATCTGATTTGTTTGCTATGCATCCATAGGTAGAGACCCTCTCTATTTATAGATGATTCTAATGACCTAATAAGTATAGGACTCTTAATTCAAATATACTTTGAATCAGTCCAATACTCATGAAAGGACTCCTACATGAGATAGAATTGGAATCACATAAGGCACCCACAATGCACCCATTCCCACACCCACATGGGATACCCACAACCAGCACCATACCAAGTGCTGATCGGCCCAAGGGAGGAGGGAATCCCAATGTAAGTAGAATTTCTAATATTTCATCCAAAAAGAGTCTGATTCGAAACCAATTCAAAGCGGGTTCGAAATAATTTTGAAAAGCTGTCAATCTTAAACTCTTTAGGACTTTAGAACCAAGTCTAACTTGAAATTTTGAACCCAATTAAGTATAATTAAATCAAATCTAATATAAAATTAATTAGTATTTAATCTAATTTCTCATAAGCTCCATGGATCATAGATCAGAAACTAATCATTCCCATGATTGAACCTGAACCTCATGTGTAGTGCTAGCTAGACATAGTCAACTTTTCTATCCTATTTGACCCACAACTTAATTCTCAATTAAGTTAGTTTGTATGTTCAATCAAGTCAAGTACTTCTAAATTGTATATATAAACATAGACCAATACTTTTCTATGGTGTCTGACTTGTATGCGTGACTCCATAAGTTCAAACACTAAGTGGTAGCATAAAAATCAATTCTTGTACTAATCAAGATACTATCTAGCAATTATTTTCGACATCCAGATAGATCAAATTATCGTAAAGAAATATTTCAAAATCTATGCATATGGTTATCGCATAATTCATCTTTTTGATCCTAAATGCTCTAGGATGATCTCAGGTTAACTGTCAACCGAGAGGGTTTCATCCATATTGTATTTCAACCTTTCAAATCTATCTCATGGATTATTCTAGCCAAGTCTTTACTAAATTAAAATATAGTGATACATCAACTCGTATAATCTGGAGGGGTCAATCTTATTTTGATCCATATATAGACTTTGCAAATACTTGACTACACTCAGTAGCCTTCCGTCATGCATTAAAAATCTAGATAGTCCGGCACCAAAGCACAATGAGTTGCTTGCAAGTCACTATGGTGATTTCAGATCTGAGGGACACTTATGCTCATATGCTTCACGAGCAGCTCTTGACAGCAGAATGCTCAGCAGGTGAGTCACTTATTCAGTAATAATATACTCCTACATCTCACCTGTATGCCATACCAGTATCACCATACTCCTTGGTTAAGTAGACAACCAACCCATATGGCACACAACGACCTCCACTCAATAAACATCATCATCCTATAATGACGTATCATTTGGTCGCAATCATGTTTCAGAACTATACGATAAGTCCTCTCTTTATTGTTCACTAATATAGTTTTAAGGACTTCATTACAATACAAAAGTTCTATAAGGAAGATATAATTTTTATGATGAAAAATACTAGAATAACTTTTATTCAATAATCAATAATTCATATACAAAGAAAAACTCAATCGTCACATGATTGATTTTAGGATATAATTTTCAACAACTCCCATTTAGACTAAAGCCAATCGGGATAGTATCTTATACCCATCTTCCATTTGAAATCATCAAACTCTTTGATCCTGAAAGCTTTAGTAAAGGGGTTGGCTAGGTTTTTCTTTCCATCGATCTTCTAAAGCTCGACATCACCTCAGTTCATGATCTCTCATACCAAATGATAGCAGCGTAGAATATGCTTAGTGTAATGGTGTGACTTTGGTTCTTTCGCTTGAGCTATGGCACTGAAGTTGTCACAGTACAGTAGGACAGGACCATCAATAGAAGATGTAACTCCCAGTTTGGTGATGAATTTTCACAACTACATCATCTCCTTTGCAGCATCCGATGCAGCATTGTATTCCACTTCCACACAGAATTGGCCACAGTATATTGCATGAAACTCTTCCAGCAAATAGCTCCACCATTCCAAGTAAATACATAGCCTGACATGCTTCTGCTATCATCATAATCTGACTGAAAACTAAAATCAGTATATTTCACAAGTTTCAGATCAGTGTCTCCATTGATAAGCCATTGGTCTTTAGTATTTCTCAAATACTTAAGGATCATTTTCACAATCTTCCAATGATTTTCATCCGAATCAGACTGGTACCTACTCACTATCCCTATTAAATAGGCCACATCCGACCTCATATACATCATGGCTTATATAATAGACCCACTGCCAAAGCATATGGCATTCTACTCATATGCTGTCTCTCCTCAGGAGTTGTCGGACAATCCTTCTTGGAGAGAGTAATTTTT
Source organism: Elaeis guineensis (assembly GCF_000442705.2). Taxonomy (NCBI): domain Eukaryota; kingdom Viridiplantae; phylum Streptophyta; class Magnoliopsida; order Arecales; family Arecaceae; genus Elaeis; species Elaeis guineensis. Next base: position 87,691,483 of record NC_026000.2, read on the forward strand.
TGGCCTATCGAAAGATAGCCTCTCTTGAAATTATCCATGTTGAACCACTTCAACATGGTATCGATGTATAGAGATTGGGACAATCCAAGCAACCTTCTAGATCTATCTCTATAGATCTTCATCCCTAGGATGTAGGATGCTTCTCCCAAATCCTTCATGTAGAACTATAATGATGATCACAGCTTCACACTCTGTAAAGTCAGGATATCATTCTTAATAATAGTATGTTATCCATATACAGCATAAAGAAGATGACTATAGAATCGGTAGCCCACTTGTAGATGCAAGGCTCTTCTCCATTCCTAACGAAGCTATACATTTTGATAACCTTATCTAAACGCATGTTCCAATTTTTAGATACCTATTTAAGTTCATAAATAGACCTATTCAGTTTGCACACTTTCGACTCATCTGTGGATGTGAATCCTTCAGGTTGTATCATATATACCTCTTCTTCCAACTTTCTATTAAGGAAAGTGGTCTTGACATCCATTTGCCAGATTTCATAATCTAAATGTGCAGTGATAGCAAGCATAATCTGGATGGACTTGAGTATTGCCACAGGAGAGAACATCTCATCACAGTCAATACCATAATGTTGACGGTAAACCTTAGCAACTAGACAGGCTTTATAGGTCTCTATCTTTCCATCCGCTCCTCTTTTTCTTTTAAAAATTCATTTACACCTTATGGGTTTTATCCCTTCGGGTGGATCAACTAGTGTCCATGTTGGGAATAGAGTCCCAAAGCCAATCGTCAGCCTGTTGATGGTTGTACTCCTTTTGTATTAGTATATGAATTATAAATAAATAAAAGTTATTTTGATATTTTTCATCATAAAATTATTTCATCTTCTAATGAACTCCTGTGTTGTGGTGAAGTCCTTAGGACTATTTAGACTCGACAAAGGAGGATTTGTCGTTTAGTCCTTAAACCTATTCGCGATCAAATGATACATTGTTACCAAAGACAACAATGTTTATCGAGCATAGGTCATTGTGTGCCATATAAGTTGGTTGTCCTCTTAATCAAGGAGTGTGGAGATACTGGTATGGCATACAGGTGAGATGTAAAGATACATCTGCACTGAACGTGACCGACTCTGGAGCTATCTCTGCTATCAAAATTTGCTCCAATGGGATATGGGTATAAATGTCCCTCCCACCTGAGACCGCCACAATGACTTGCAAGCAACTCACTGCACTTAGGCACTGGACTACCTGAATTTCTAATTCAGTGATGGAAGGCTGCTGGATGTAGTCAAGTACTTGACTTGTCGGTGCATGTGTTAAGATGGGATTGACCACTCTAGTTCAGGAGCTATGTACAATCATGTTTCAATTTAGCAAAATCTTGATCAGGATAGTCCTAGTGAGGACTCACAGGACTGTTTGAGTTGAACATGACTCGGATGATCTAATCAGGGTTGACAGTTTAACCCTGAGTCATCCTAAACACAGGGGTCAAAAGGGATGAATTATACAGTAACCATATTCACATAGGTTCTGAGTATTGTGATTGCGACTATTTGACCTATCCGAATGTCAGGTACTATTGCTAGATGGTCACTTCGATTAGTACAGGAATTGGTTCCTGTGCTATCGACTTAGGTTCGAACCTGCGGAGTCACACACATTAGAGGTTCCTATCTGATCTGATGGCTGATGAAGAGTCTAATATTTATGGACTATGAGTCTTACATGTCTGGGACTCTATGATCGAGAATCAGAATTATCTGATCATGAGTCCCATACATTTTGGGTACCGGGGTCAAGAGTCCCACTGGTTTGGGACTTTTCGATCAGAATTTCATATCGATGAATTCTGATGCCCGATTGCCCATCGGATTTGGATTCAATATTTATGAGAGGTTTAATTAGTGATTTGATCACTAATTAACTCAATTTAATTGAGTAATTATTTTTGGATCAAGTCCAATTGAATTGGATTCAGTTGGGTTTGACCCGATTAGGTTAAGAGTTGACCTAATCATCGAGATGGTTTGGTCCCTAATTTGATCAGGGGTTGGGCTTAGTCAATTTTTGATTTGATTAAGATTTTATTGAGCCTAATTAAGTCTAATAAAGTTGGGTTTAATTTAGTCTAATTATGCTTAACCTATTTTGATTAGGTTGGTTCAATTACGATTAAACCACCATTTGAGTTTGAATCCCTGTGCCACTTCATATCTCTGCACCCATTTGAATTCATGAGAAGAAACTTCTTGTGAATTTTTTCTCATGCAAAGCCCTCCCCACACCCACATTTGTGCGCCATATAGATGGATAAAGCTGATTAGTTAACCATTCAAATTCAAAGCGTATTTGAATTTGAATGGATAACTTATCTCTTGTGCCTTCATGCTTGTCCATCTTGTGCGCCACATAACTTACACGAGAAAAGGTTTTTCATAAAACCTTTCTATGCACAAAGAGTCCACATCCTTCTCTTCTCATGCCATAAGTGGATAGGGATGAGTTGGTTTGCATTTGAATTCAAACTCGATTTGAATTCAAATGTGCAACCACTTATCTTTATCCTCTCACGCGGATAAGACACGTTCGATGTTGTTTTAAAAAGAGGAGAAAGGTGGGGCGTGCGTAAGAATTTTTGGAGAGAAATTTTGGGGTGTGAAGAATCTTTTTGCATAAGATGAAGGTCCAAAACCTTTCGAGAGAAAAAGAAAGAAAAGAAAGAAAAAAAGGTGCAGAGTTTTTCTTAGTGTACCCTAGGGTTTCAGCCTGGGGTTCGGGAAGTGAGAAGGTGAGCTACGAGTATCGTGAGCCTACCAAATTTTAGGAAGATCTTCAACATCCTCTCAAACACATCTATTGATAATCTAGAGCATCCAAAAAATCGACAGACATCGATCGAAGAAGTTCGATCAGCATCGCCATCAAAAGGGCTCTACAACGAGCTAGCACTCGTGAGGAGCCGATCAGATGGGAGCCTTGTGTGAATGATCCACAGAGGCCAAACACCCTGTGTGGCTACATTGCGATGATCAGAGCCTCTCGATGGTGATCAGATTATGGCAATCTACTACCCGCACAAAGGTATTGTGTTCTGAATACATTACAGTAAAGTATTTACTGTTCAAATTCGAATTTCAAATTTAAATGCATGCATGCTATATATCATATTTAGATCCTAGTGTAGAGTAAACACATATTAATTAATTAGATTAATTAATATTTTTCACTATAAAATCATAATTTTGAAAAAGTTTTAAAATTATCATTTTACCCCTACACTGAATTTTGCTTCAAATGGTATCAGAGCAGGTTCTAAGATATGATATATGAATTTGCATGTATAGATTAAATTGTAATCTAAAAGTTTAAATTTAAAATTTAAAATTTAAAATTCAAAATTTGAATTTTGAAAGTTGTTCGAAATTCAAAATTCAAATATTTGAAATTCAAAATTTGAATTTTGAATTTTGAAATTTGAAATTCAAAATTCAAAAATTTGAAATTCAAGATTTAAAATTTAAAATTTGGTTGAAATTTTAAATTTGAAATTCAAAATTTAAAATTCAAAAATTATTTGAAATTTAAAATTCAAAATTTAAATTTTAAATTTTAAATTTTAAAATTGGTATATTTAGATATACTTGATCCAAGTAGTAAGTAATTGAATTGGGTTGGTTGCCATGGCCGTACGGTCATAAGAGAAAAGTAGGGTTTAAAGGCCCTCTCCTCCCATTCGATGGGATCTCCTATGGCGGTAGGGGTACCGCTGTAATTATATCCCATACAGATGAAGCATCGAAAGGACTTAATTATAAAGGTTCAATTGTAAAATTTATCATGAATGTGTTAGATTAGATCTAAAGCAATATTCATGATTTATTTTGATTGAGTTATTTTCTATTATGTAATTAGCAATAGGATTGCTATTTATGAAATGTGCTGATCTATTTATGAAATGAGTCAACATATTTGATGAACAGAAAAATAAAACCTTTCAAATTTAAAAATTATTTTCGAAAAGCCAAACCCTGACCCATCAGTCCAAAATACTTAATTAAAAGAATTAAGTGTTGTCAAGTTGGTCTAGAATTGTGAATTAAGACCTAAGACAATTGCATAAACTTGTGGGTCAATGGGTTAGATGGATTAGGTCTATAATTGGGTTAGACCTAAGGTTAGCTTAAAGAAATGGACTAAAATAGAGAAATTGATCAAATCTAATCAAAAGTTGAATTAGATTAGGTCAAGGACACTCTAGACTCAACTCTAATAGTTGTAGTTGAATGGGTCCATGTCTTTAACTAGACCAAGATGGACTTAATTCATGGCTACACGGTGGAACCTTATTTACTAAGTTGATCAAATTAAAACTAATGAATCGGTTGGTGTCTAAGGTAAGTTCGACAGTTTGACCAGTGGTTCTTAAGAGGGAGCTACTCGCATTGATTCAATCTCTGACGAGTTAGTGGCTTATCCCCACCACTGATCTTACTTACCTGGCCAACCTAGTGAGTTAGATTTTGATTAGATCACTTGGTGATTAGGGCTCATCCATGTCATTAGGTAAATCAGTGTGACTGATTTAGGTGCTCCTAATGTCGGCTTTAATTAAATTCTTTTTAATCTGACTTGGTGAAGTCAGTGGGAGGATTGAAATTGACTAAAAATTTATTCTCTTCTATCCTTTAATAAAATCCTCAAAAATTATTAGGTCCTAAAAATGATTAAGTTATAGTGATAACTAAGTCATAGCCTCCTATTAAGTGAGTGATAATGAGTCCATTAGTTTAATAATCATTGGAGGCCCAAAGACCTGGTGCTTATTGACTAATGAAATTATCATTCATAGTATGATAATTTGGTTTGAGTCTTTCTGATGGTGGTGAGGTTGGCCAACCAAAGTCGGGCCTGATCATTTATTAGTCTGATTCACCAAATCAAGTCATGTTAATGGTTGGACCTAACCAGATCTTTTCAGTGGAGGCCAAAGCCTACTGATTAGGTTCTGGGATAAAATAAATTACTAGAAGTTGTTTAGAGAAATAATTGGTTTTGAACCTACCCATAGATGCACATGGGTTGACCAACCAAAGTTGGGCTCGTGTGTAGTCTGTGTGGATTCTAGTACCCACTAAGGAATTAAAGTAATTCCTCGAATTGGAGGTTGAGGCTACCAGTTCGTTAAAAATATTGGGAGAAACTTTAGACTAAAGTCCAAGTCTTTAGTATTAATAATTTATGTACTAATTAAGATCTGATTTTTCTTTATGCAGCTATGGCCACTATCCTGTCGCTTCGATCATTATTAGATAATGACAAGCTCATGGGACCTAATTTTGATAGTTGGTATCAAAAATTAAAAATCATCCTTGAGCATGAGCGGATCCTTTATGTAGTAACGGATCCGGGATCAGAGGAGCCAGCCTCGAATGCTAGAGGGACGGTCTGAGACACTTACCAGAAGTGGCTCAACGATCGGACCACTGTTCGATGCATAATGCTGGTGGCAATAAATGATGAGTTTAGCCGTAGGTTTCAGAACACCCAGCCACAGGAGATACTTCAAATGTTGAGCGACTCCTTTGGCATGCCTGATGATGTTGAAAGGCACAAAACTAGTTATACCATTTTTAATGCTCAGATGAGGGATGGGGCCTCAGTCACTGATCATGTACTGTACATGATTGAAATGATTGAGTGCTTAAGTAAACTGGGCTTTCCCCTGCATGAGCAGCTCGATAAGGATACGATCCTTAATTCATTGTCCAAGTCCTTCCTCCCCTTCCTTACTCATTTTCGAATGACAAAGCCTGCAGTGAACTACCACGGCTTGTTGGGGTTGCTGCAGAACTTTGAGAAGGACCACCAGCTCCATAAGGAGTCGGTGAATGTTATGGGAGGGTCTTCTTCTGGTCGTCGATCCTTTGAAAAAGGGAAGAAGAACAAGAAGAAAAAGAATAAAAAGGTGCAGCCGCATGCTGGGACATCTGCACAGGATTAGACTAAGAAGTACAAGCCTGACCAGAGCCAGGCGGAGTGCTTCTTTTGCAAGAAGCAGGGGCCTGGAAGAGGAACTGTCCTCTATACATTGCCTCCCTAGACTCAAACAGACCGAAGAAGAAGCAAGGTAATTATATGATAACACCTTGTAACTTTTTTATTTGTGATACTATTGCTTGGGTATTGGATACCGAAAGCCCTTATCATATTTGTAATTCGATGCAGGGTCTGTAGGTCAGTAGGAGATTTGATGATAGCGAGAGGTTCCTGAACGTTGGAGATGGAAGCAAAGTTCCAGTTCTAGCTTTAGGAATCATGAACCTTGTAATCAATTCTTGTAATGTAATTCTAAGTAAATGTCACTATTGTCCAAGCTTTTTATTAAATATTATTTCTGTAGGCCTTTTGGCCATGTACGGTTATCAATTTTTAATAAAAAAAAATATTTGCAATATCATTTTGAATGGTGTTACAATGTTTGTTGGACAACTAGATAATGGAATTTACTTACTGTCACAGCCTGTTAATACGGTTCAAACCTCCGGTAAACATCCTAGAATAGATAATATGTCAGATGTCTACCTTTGGCACTGTAGGCTAGGTCATATCAATAAGAACAGGATAAACAGGTTGGCTCAAGAAGAAATTTTTGAAGTTGGTGATTGTCAATCACTTCCAACCTGTGAGTCCTGTCTTCTTGGAAAGATGACCAAGTCACCTTTTACTGAAAAAGGTGAGCGAGCCAGTAAACTCTTGGGTCTGGTACATTCTGATGTATGTGGACCCATGAGCTCAAGTGCAAGAGGTAGATATTTCTACTTCATAACCTTCACAGACGACCTATCGAGGTATGGGTATGTCTATTTAATGAAGCATAAGTCCAAGTCGTTTGAAATATTCAAACTATTCCAAAATGAGATAGAAAAATAAACTGAAAAGTATATTAAAACTCTTCGATCTGATCGAAGAGGTGAATACCTTTTCAATGAGTTTTTGACATATTTAGGAGAGAATGGGATTCTCTCTCAGTGAACTCCTCCTGGAACACCACAGCATAATGGTGTGTCTGAAAGAAGGAATCGGACCTTGTTAGACATGGTTCGATCCATGATGGGGTTTGCTGGTCTGCCGATCTCCCTCTGGGGATATGCGCTCGAATCGGCTTGTTACCATCTAAATAGGGTTCCGAGTAAGTCTGTAACCAAAATGCCATATGAGTTATGGATAGGACGTAAGCCAGTACTCTGGCACCTTAGGGTTTGGGGATGTTCGACTTATGTTAAATGTTTGATTACGGATAAGCTTGGACCTAGGTCTGACAAGTGTAATTTCATTGGGTACCCAAAAGAGACAAAAGGGTATTATTCTACCTAGCTGATGAGCAAAAGGTGTTTGTCATCCTTAAGGCAATCTTTTTAGAAAAAGAATTCCTTGGTGAAGGGACTGTTGCCTCTAAGATCGAACTTGAGCAAGTTCGGTAAGTAAAAAAACTGACACAAGTAGCTGAACTTGAACCGAATTTGATTAGATCAGATCCAGAGCCCATTGTTCCTACACCCTTAAGGCGGTCTGGTAGAGTACCACGTCAACCGGACAGATACTATGGTTTCTTGGTTCGGGACGGCTATCCTATCGAACTTGATGAAAATGATGAGGATCCGATCACCTACATGGATGCAATGCAGAGACCTGACTCTGAGAAATGGCTAGAGGCCATGAAATTCGAAATGGAGTCCATGAAGGTCAACAATATGTGGACATTGGTTGACCCACCCGAAGGAGTAAAACTCATAGGGTGTAAGTGGGTCTTCAAGAGGAAGAAGGGCACAGATGGAAAGGTGAAAACCTATAAAGCCCATCTGGTTGCCAAGGGATATCATTAAGTTATGGTATAGACTATGATGAGACATTTTCTCCTGTGGCAATGCTCAAATCCATTCGGATTATGCTTGCAATAGCTGCCCATCTGGACTATGAAATCTGGCAGATGGATGTGAAGATAGCTTTTCTAAATGGAGAGCTGGACGAAGAGGTGTATATGATACAACCTGAAGGATTCACATCCACAGATGAGTCTAAGGTGTGCAGGCTACAAAGGTCCATTTATGGACTTAAGCAGGCATCTCGGAGTTGGAACATATGTTTTGATAGGATGATCAAGACGTATGGCTTCATTAAGAACGGAGAGAGCCCTGCATTTATAAGTGGGCTAATGGTCCAATAGTAGTATTTTTTGTATTGTATGTGGATGACATTCTCTTAATCGAGAATGATATCTTTGCATTATAGGGAATAAAGATTTGGCTGTCGTCATAATTCTCCATGAAAGATCTGGGAGAAGCTTCCTACATCCTAGGGATGAGGATCTATAGGGATAGATCTAAAAGGTTGCTTGGCTTATCCCAGTCCACGTACATTGATACTATGCTGAAAAGGTTCAGTATAGAGAATTCCATGAAAGGCTATCTACCGATAGGCCATGGAATTTTTCTCTCAAAGAGGATTGTCCGACAACACCTCAAGAGAGAGAGCGTATGGATAGAATTTCATATGCTTCGGCAGTGGGATCTATCATGTATGCCATGACATGTATACGACTAGATGTGGCATACTCACTAGGGGTAGTGAGTAGATACCAATCTGATCCAGGGGAGAATCACTGGAAGGTTGTTAAAACCATCCTGAAGTATTTAAGAAATACTAAGGACCAGTGGCTTGTTTATGGTGAATCGGACTTGAGACTTATAGGGTTTACAGACTCTAATTTTTAGTCTGATCACGATGACAGCAAGAGTGTGTCAGAATTTATTTTTACCCTTAATGGTGGGGTTGTCTGCTGGAAGAGTTTCAAACAGCACACAGTGGCTGATTCAGTTTGTGAGATGGAGTATGTTGCTGCATCAGATGCTGCCAAAGAAGCGGTGTGGCTGAAAAAATTCATCATCGAGCTTGGAGTAGCACCCTCCCTTGTTGGTCCAGTTCTTCTCTACTGTGACAGCTCTGGAGCCATTGCTCAGGCGAAGGAACCGAAGGCACACCAGCGGACGAAGCATATTCTGCGCCGCTACCATCTCATTCGAAAAATCATGGATCGAGATGACGTCGACCTTCAGAAGATCGATGGGAAGGAGAACTTGGCCGACCCATTCACTAAAGCCATTGCGGTGAAGGAGTTCGATGACTTCAAGTCGAAGCTGGGTATTAGATACTGCACCGATTGGCTTTAGGTCAAGTGAGAGATTGTTGGAAATAGTGTCCCAAAGTCAATCGTCAGTCTGTTGATGGTTGTGCTCCTTTTGTATTAGTATATGAATTATAAATAAATAAAAATTATTTTGATATTTTTCATTACAAAATTGTTTCATCTTCTAATGAACTCCTGTGTTGCGGTGAAGTCCTTAAGACTATTTAGACTCGATAAAGGAGGATTTGTCGTTTAGTCCATAAACCTGTTCGTGACCAAATGATACATTGTTACTAAGGACAACAATGTTTATCGAGCATAGATCATTGTGTGCCATATAGGTTGGTTGTCCTCTTAACCAAGGAGTGTGGAGACACTGGTATGGCATACAGGTGAGATGTAAGGGTACATCTGTATTGAATGTGACCGACTCCGGAGCTATCTCTGCTGTCAAGATTTGCTCCGATGAGATATGGGTATAAATATCCCTCCGACCTGAGACCGCCATAGTGACTTGCAAGCAACTCACTGCACTTAGGCACTGGACTATCTGAATTTCTAATTCAGTGATGGAAGGCTGCTGGGTGTAGTCAAGTACTTGACTTATCGATGCGTGTGTCAAGATGGGATTGACCACTCCAGTTCAGGAGCTGTGTACAGTCGTGTTTCAATTTAGCAAAATCTTGACCAGGATAGTCCTCGTGAGGAGTCGCAGGACTATTTGAGTTGAACATGACTCAGATGATCTAATCAGGGTTGACAGTTTAACCCTGAGTCATCCTAAACACAGAGGTCAAAAGGGATGAATTATATAGTAACCATATTCACGTAGGTTCTGAGTATTCTGATTATGACTATTCGACCTATCCGGACATCGGGTACCATTACTAGATGGTCACTTCGATTAGTTCAGGAATTGGTTCCTGTGCTACCGGCTTAGGTTCGAACCTGCGGAGTCACACACATTAGAGGTTCCTATCTGATCTGATGGCTGATGAAGAGTCTTAATGTTTGTGGACTATGAGTCTACATGTCTGAGACTCTGTGATCGAGAATCTGGATTCTCTTATCATGAGTCCCACACATTTTCGATACTGGGGTCAAGAGTCCCACTGGTTTGGGACTTTTCGATTAGAATTTCATATCGATGAATTCTGATGCCCGATTGCCCATCAAATTTGGACTCAATATTTATAAGAGGTTTAATTAGTGATTTGATCACTAATTAACTCAATTTGATTGAGTAATTATTTTTGGATCAAGTCCAATTGAATTGGTTTCAGTTGGGTTTGACCCAATTAGGTTAAGAGTTGACCTAATCGTCGACATGGTTTGGTCCCTGATTTGATCAGGGGTTGGGCTTAGTCAATTTTTGATTTGATTAAGATTTTAATGAGTCTAATTAAGCCTAATAAAGTTGGATTTAATTTAGTCTAATTGTGCTTAACCTATTTTGATTAGGTTGGTTTAATTAAGATTAAACCACCATTTGAATTTGAATCCCTGCGCCACTTCATATCTCTGCATCCATTTGAATTCACGAGAAGAAACTTCTCATAAATTTTTTCTCACACAAAGCCCTCCCCACACCCACATTTGTGCACTATATGGATGGATAAAGCTGATTAGTTAACCATTCAAATTCAAAGCATGTTTGAATTTGAATGGATAACTTATCTCTTGTGCCTTCATGCTTATCCATCTTGTGTGCCACATAACTTACACGAGAAAAGGTTTTTTGTGAAACCTTTTCATGCACAAAGAGTCCACGTCCTTCTGTTCTCATGCCATAAGTGGATAGGGATGAGTTGGTTTGCATTTGAATTCAAACTCAATTTGAATTCAAATGTGCAACCACTTATCTTTATCCTCTCACATGGATAAGACACGTTTGACGTTGTTTTAAAAAGAGGAGAAAGGTGGGGCGTGCGTAGGAATTTTTGGAGAGAAAGTTTGGGGCGTGAGGAACCTTTCTGCATAAGGTGAAGGTCCAAAACCTTGCGAGAGAAAAAGAAAGAAAAGAAAGAAAAAAAGGCATAGAGTTTTTCTTAGTGTACCCTAGGGTTTCAGCCTGGGGTTCGGGAAGTGAGAAGGTAAGCTACGAGTGTCGTGAGCCCACCAAATTTTAGAAAGATCTTCAACATCCTCTCAAGCTTGTCTGCTGACAATCTAGAGCATCCAAAGAATCAGCAGACATCGATCGAAGGAGTTCGATCAGCATCAGCCATCAAAAGGGCTCTACAATGAGCTAGCACTCGTGAGGAGCCGATCAGATCGGGAGCCTTGTGTGGATGATCCGTAGAGGCCAAACACCCTGTGTGGCTGCATTGTGGTGATCAGAGCCTTCCGACGGTGATCAGATTACGGCGATCTACTACCCACACAAAGGTATTATGTTCTGAACACATTACAATAAAGTGTTTACTGTTCAAATTCGAATTTCAAATTTAAATGCATACATGCTGTATATCATATTTACATCCTAGTGTAGGGTAAACACATGTTAATTAATTAGATTAATTAATATTTTTCACTATAAAATCATAATTTTGAAAAAGTTTTAAAATTACCATTTTACCCCTGCACTGAATTTCACTTCAGTCCATACACTATTGATCTCCATGGACTCTATCTTGGACTTCATGGCCTCAAGCCATTTTTGAGAGTCATACCTTTGCATGGTCTTTATATAGATGATCGAATCCTCATCGTTCTTATCAAGTTCGATGGGATCATCATCCTGGACCAAGAAACAGCAGTATCTATCTGGCTGATACAGTACTCTATCGAATCTCCTTAGTAGCACCTCTACTGGCTCCAAATTTGATTCTCCAATCAAATTCAATTTTGTATGTGTCTATCCTTCCACCTCTTGAACTTCATCAAGTTCAATTTTATAGGCATTAGCTTCTTCTCTAAAAAATTTTTTATCCAAAAAGACTGTCCTATTGCTGACAAACACCTTTTGCTCTATAGCGAGATAGAAGTAGTATCCTTTAGTTTTCTTTGGGTACTCTACGAACAAACATTTATTGGACTTAAGTTCAAGCTTATCTGTCTTTAAATACTTGACACAAGCTGGACACCCCCAGATCCTAAGGTGTGGGAGCATCAGCTTACGCCTAGTCCATATCTTATATGGAGTTTTATCGACAGACTTACTCGGTACCTTATTCAAAATGTAGTAGGCAGTTTTTAGAGCATATCCCCAAAAAGAGATTGGTAGACTCGCAAAGCCCATCATGGATCGGACCATATCTAATAAGATTCGATTTTTCCTTTCAAACACCTCATTATATTGTGGTGTTCCAAGAGGAGTCCACTGTGAGAAAATCCCATTCTCTTTTAGATATGTTAGAAAGTCACTGGTATGGTATTCACCTCCTTGATCTGATCGAAGGGTCTTAATACTCTTCTCAGTCTGTTTCTCTACTTCAGTATGAATCGTTTGAACATTTTAAATGATTCTAACTTATACTTCATAAGATAGATATACCCATATCTCGATAGATCGTCTGTAAATATAATGAAGTAGTAGTATCCTTCTCTAGTACTAAAGTTCATAGGTCCACATATATCAATATGTACTAGACCAAGGACATCATTAGCTCTTTCATCTTTTTTCTTAAAAGGTGGCTTACTCATCTTATCAAGCAGATGGGATTCATAGGTTAGTAATTATTCACAATCATCTATTTCAAAGATACGTTTCTTGACCAACCTATCAATCCTACTCTTGTTCACATGACCAAACCTACAATGCCAAAGGTAGGATTCACTGAGATTATCTAATTTAGGGTGTTTACTGGATGTGTACATTACACCAACAGATCATGATATTATGTATATATCATATTTTAATTATCCATGCATAATTGTAGTATCATTCATAATGATATCACAAAGATCATCTTTTATTATAAACTTGAAATCAAGTTTGGCCAAAAGGCCTATAAAGATGATATTCATAAAAAAGGAGGGACAATAATGACAATCATCTGAGATGACACTACTGGACTCGAAGACAAGCTGCAAAGTTGCCAAGGCTAGAACTGGAACAAGGCTTCCATCTCTAACGTTAACGAACCGCTTGCCCTCTCGAAATTTTTTACTTACCGACAGTCCCTACAATGACTTGTACATATTAATTGAACTTTCAGTATCAATATCCAGGCAGCAGTATCACAAACAGAGAAATTACAAGGAGTTATCACATAAGTATCTTATGAAGCAACCGTTTGCTTCTTTCTCTTGTTCTTAGGCCTGTTTGGGTCAAGAGTGGCTATATAAGCAGGATAATTCCTCTTCCAATGATCCGGCTTCTTACAGAGAAGTATTCTATCTGGTTCTTGTTAACTTTTGACATTTTGCTCTGCTTAAAATCAGGGCATGGGATTTCTGCACCTTCTTCTTCTTTCCTCTCCTAGAGGATTGATGACCTACTGATGAACCTCTGGCTCCTTCTGTAGCTAGTGATCCTTCTCAAAAATCTGTAGTAATTTTAGCTGACCATAGTCATTCACTATAGGCTTTATCATTCTATAATGACTGAGAAAGGATAGGTAAGATTTTGATAGCAAATTGAGGATAGCATCCTTGCCTAACTGTTCATGCAATGGAAAGTCAAGTTTGCTCAAGCATTCAATCTACTCAATCATGTATAGTACATGATCGATGACTGAAGCCCCTTTTCGCATATGGGCATTGAACATTATGTAGTTAGTTTTGTATCTCTCCGCATTCTCAAGAGTGCCGAAGGACTCATTCAACATTTAAATGATCTCCTCGGGCTACGCATCCTCGAACTTATGGCTAAGCTCGTCGTTCATAGCTGCCCTTATCGCATAATGCACAATCATTCGATCGTAGAGCTACTTTATGTAAGTATCTCTCACAGCACGAGGATCATTGGTAGTAGGTTCTTCAGGTGCCTCATCCGTAAGGATGTACAGAATCCTCTCATGCTTCAAGATGATCTTCAACTTTCGATACCAGCTATCAAAGTTGGGTCCGATGAGCTTGTCACTATCCAACAACGAATGGAGGGATAATATGTTGGCCATAGTTGAAAGAAAAAATATAAACCTATTAGTATATAATTACTTTTTAATCCCAAAGACATAGACTTTGTCTAAAGGTTCTCCTACTATTTTTAAGAAATTGGGAGCCTCTACCTCCAACTCGAGGAATTACATTAATTCCTTAGTGGATACTAGAATCTATATAGACTGCAGCCAGATCTGAGTGTGGTTCAACTAAACCCTAGTATATTCATAGGTAGGTTCATAACCAATTATTTCTCCAAACAACTTCTAGCAATCAAATTTTGCTCCAGGTATTCCTTCAGTAGGCATGTGGTGCCTCCACTGAAAATCTTGGTTAGGTCCAACCATTAACATGACAACACCAAGTGTATTTAACAAATAGATGTTCAGGCCTGAGTGTGGCTCGACCAATTTGAGCATTGATTTTAAGGTACAACAGGATGGTCATATGATGGATGATGATTTCAATACGTAATAGATATCAGGCGTGTGGTGGATCCAATGCCTATTTGGAATATTGGACTCATTATCACGCACTTTAATGGGAGGCTATGAATAAGTTATCCCATAACTGTATCATTTTATGGATCTAATAATTTAAAATTTTAATTTTATTAATCTGAGAATAAGAGAAGAAGTTGACCTGCAAGTTGTAAATCCTCCTACCGACTTCACCAAGTCATGTTGAGGATCAGACACAAGCTGGTCTAAAAATACCTAAATCAGTCATACTGATTAACCTTGATGGCATGGATCAACACGAATTAACTAGTGACCTAATCAAAACATAATCTACCATGTCGGTCAGGTAAGTGAGATCAGTGGGAGGAATGTGCCGTTAACTCACCATAAACGCATCTAAATGAGTAGCTCCTAATTAAAAATTACTTGATCGAATCTACCAAATTTACTTTAGACACCAACTAGTTAATTAGTTTCGATTTGATCCACTAGAAGATTCAGGCTCAACCATGGAGCCATGAGTATGATCCATTTATTAGGGACAAACACATGGACTTGATCCAACTTCAACTATTGAGGTTGATTTAGAGAAATTCTGATCTAATCTAATTCAACACTTGATTAGATTTAACTAATTTCTCTACCTGATCCATATGTATTTCTAACCCTAGATCTAACCCATTAGAAGGATCTAATTCATGCTAACCCTTTACGCATCGATTTATGTGGTGTCTTAATAATCTTCAATTCTCAAATCTAGATCATTCAAACTTAATTTAAAATTAAGTGTGTGAAATGTATGTTTCAGTCGGTAAAACTATTCTACCAAGATTTTAGATGAAGATACTATATGTTTCAATTCATGAAAATAAATTTTTATAATATATTTAATAATTAAATATGCATAAATATGATTTAAACTTCATACATACATCTCATGCATCATGACAATATTTAGATCAATACCGATTACATCTTATGTAACATACTATTTAGATTTTAAAATAATTTTATATCTGAATTTATCTTATTGTAATGAATCATAAATTACTTTAGATCTAATTTAAATATATTTATAATTAAAATAATTTATAAAAATTTATTTATTTTTTTTATAAAATTGGATCACAATGAGATCCCTATACGTCATAAAAGAACCCATCGAATAGGTAAAAAAAAATTAATCTCTTCGATCTTTTACGATCGGATGGTCTAGTGATCTCATCAATCTGAGTATTAGACTACTAAAATTTAAAATCTAATTTTATATATAATCACATTAATATATAATTTTGATAAAATAATTTTTATCATGAACATGCCCTTGATCTTATCAATCATGTTCTTCATCTAATCTAATTAGATTTGATGTATCATATACATCATATCAGATCTAAAATATATCTTATATTGATTATCAAATATCAATTTCAGATCTGATATCAAAAAAAAAAATTATTAGATACAAATATGAATGCATAAGTATTAAATTTCTGGTTAAATCTATTTTGGTGTAGTGCTGAATTTTATTAGTATTCAGATCTAAATATCTATCAAAATGATCTAATTCAGATCTGAAATAAGTTTCACTTCTTAATAAAAATAATAATATTAAAATTTTATTAAAATAAATTTAAAATAAATTTTAATATACATTATTATTCTATCAAAATTCAGCAACAATAAAATTCTATTATAACAATCTTATAACAACCTTAATCAATCGTTGATTAAGATCATCTAATCCCATCAAATCAGATCAAAAATTTTATTTAAATAGATTTAAATTATATTTAATATCTCATATAAAATTTTAATTATATATAATATATAAATAATCTAAAAAAATTTAGTTATACATACATTTATCAAAGCCTGCTCTGATACCAATTGAAGGGAAGGGAAACTGTTTCTCTTCGGGCAACCAGGATTGCATCTAAAAATTTTTTATAAATCTATATGAATAAGAATCCAATCAAATGAGGGAGACAAGATGTTGGTGTGACACCTCACACTAGTAAGGGGGATGCCGAAGGGAGGGCCCATGGCAAGGAGGAGATGGGCGGCAAGGAAGGGGTGATGCCAAGGAAGAAAGGGGGCGCCCTCTTCTCATGCCTCTCTCTCTCTCTCTTTCTCTCTTCTCTCAATCTAATTTGTTTGCTATACATCCATAGGTAGAGATCCTCTCTATTTATAGATAATTTTTATGACCCAATAAGTATAGGACTTTTAATTCAAACATGGTTTGAATCAGTCCAATACTCATGAAAGAAGGACTCCTATATTAGATAAAATTGCAATCACATAAGGCGCCCACAATGCACCCATTCTCACACCCACATGGGATGCCCACAACTAACACCATACTAGGTGCTGGTCAGCCTAAGATAGGAGGGAATCCCAGTGCAAGTAGGATGCCTTATATCTCATCCAAAAGGAGTTCTATTTGAATCCAATTCGAAACTGGTTTGAAATAATTTCGAAAAGCTGTCAATCCTAAACTCTTTAGGACTTTAGAACCAAGTCTAACTTAAAATTTTAAATTTAATTAAGTCTAATTAAATCAGATCTAATCTGAAATTAATTAGCACTTAAATTCAATCTCTCATAGGCTCTATGAATCATAGATCAAAAACTGTTCATCCTCGAAATTGAACCTGAACCTCATGTGCAGTGCTAGCTAGACATAGTCAACTCTTTAATCTTATTTGATTTAAAATTAATTCTCAATTAAGTTAGTTTATATGATCAATCAAGTTAAGTACTTTCAAATTGGATATACAAATATAGATCAATACTTTTCTATAGTGTCTGACTTGTGTGCGTGACTCCATAGGTTCAAACACTAAGTCAGTAGCATAAGAACCAATTTCTGTACTAATCGAGATTACATCTAGTAATGGTTCTCGACATCCAGATAGATCGAATTATCGTAAAAAAATATTTCAGAATCTATGCATATGGTTACCACATAATTCATCTCTTTAATCCTGAATGCTCTAAGATGATATCAGGTTAACTGTCAACCGAGAGTGTTCTATCCACATTGTATTTCAACCTTTCAAATCTATCTCACGGATTATCTTGGCCAAGACTTTACTAAATTAAAATACAGTGATACATCGGCTCTTATAATTTGATGGGGTCAATCCCATCTTGATCCATATATAGACTTCACAAGTACTTGACTGTATCCAGTAGCATTCCATCACTGCATTAGAAATTCAGATAGTCTAGCACTAAAGCACAGTGAGTTGTTTGCAAGTCACTATGGTGATCTCAGGTTTGAAGGATACTTATGCCTATACATTTCGCAAGCAGCTCTTAACAATTGAATGCTCAGTAGGTGAGTCACCTGTTCCGTGATGATGTATTTCTACATCTCATCTGTATGCCATACCAATGTCATCACACTCTTTGGTTAAGAGAACAACCAACCCATATGGCACATAATGACCTCCAGTTGATAAACGTCATCATCCTATAATGATGTATCATTCGATCATGAATATATTTAAGAACTATACGATAAATTCTCTCTTTATCATTTACTAACATTATTTTAAGAACTTCATACAACATAAGAGTTCTATAAGAAAGTTGTAACTTTTGTGATGAAAATTATCAGAATAATTTTTATTCAATAATCAATAATTCATATGCAAAGAGGAACTTAATCGTCATATGATTGATTTTAGGACACAATTTTCAACACCTACCACACCACATGAATTATGGCATCGTAAGAAGCCAACTCTTGGGTACCTCAAGATTTTGGGATGTCCGGCCTATGTCAAGCGACAGCAAGTAGATAAGTTAGAGGCTAGATTCTTTAAGGCTCGCTTCATAGGGTATCCTAAGAAAACTATGAGATACTATTTCTATTTTCTTGAGGACACAATATGATTGTGAGCCATCATATCGTCTTCTTAGAAAAAGAGTTTATCCAAGATGAAGGCAGTGGGAGGAAGATTGAGCTTGAAGAGAAAGTCTTTGAAGAGCATCGAGTCCAAGAATCTAAACCCAGTAGTAAGCTAATAGATGTGGTAGCTCCTCCACCTCGTAGGTCTAGTAGGGTCTCCTATCCTCCTGAAAGGTATTTAGGTATTCTTACAGAGGATCTAGAAGAAGCATTCCTTATGGAAGATGGGGACACTAGGAATGATCCCAAGACCTACGATGAGGCAATGTTAGATATTGACTCCAAAAAATGGATAGAAGTCATGAAGTCAGAAATTGACTCCACACTTTTCAACCAGATTTGGTCCTTAATAGATCCACCTGAAGATATTATAGCTATTGGGTGTAAATAGATTTATGAAAGAAAAATTGGGTCGGATGGTAAGTTAGAGACCTATAAGGCAAGGCTAGTTGCGAAAGATTATAGTTAATGTGAAGGCATTGACTATAATGAAATTTTTTTGCCCATGACCATGCTAAAATCGATCTGTACTCTGCTTGCGATAGTAGTTTTTCATGATTATAAAGTTTGATTGATGGATGTGAAATCAATCTTCCTAAATAGTATCTTGAAAAAGATAACTATGTGGAGTAGTCTTTGGGTTTCATATTTAGTGATAGTGATAACAAGGTCTGCAAGCTGCAAAGATCCATATATGGATTCAAGTAAGCATCTCAGAGTTGGAACACTCACTTTAATGATGTGATCAAAATATTTGATTTCATCAAAAATAAGGAGCCATGTATGTACAAAAAGATCAATCAGAGCACTGTCATATTTCTCGTATTGTACATGGATGACATCCTTCTGATTGAGAATGATATTTTCATACTGACATCGATCAAAGTATGGTTATCAAAAGAATTCACTGTGAAAGACCTAGAAGAAGCTTCTTTCATTCTTGGTATAAAAGTCTATAAGGATAGAGATCTAAGAGAATAATAGGACTCTCACATTGAATATACATAGAGGAGGTGCTGAAGAGGTTCAACATAGAAAACTCTAAGAGGGATCTTTCACCTCTTAGATATGGCATTCATCTCTCCAAGAAGATGTGTCCTGACACACCTGAGGAGATCCAATGCATGGGCAAAATCTCTTATGCTTTGATAATAGGGAGCCTCATGTGTGCCATATTATGTATACGACCTGATATAGTCCTTGTCGTGAGTGTCACGAGCAAATATCAGGTAAATTCAGATGAAGAACACTGAATAACTATAAAAAATATTCCTAAGCACTTGAGAAGGACTAAGAATTTGTTGTTGATCTTTGGTAGTGGATCAGAGTTGAAAGTTGAGGGATACATTGATTCAGACTTTATGACTGATGTCGATGATAGAAAATCTATATCGGGTATATCTTCTTGTATAATGGTAGTATGATTAGCTAAAAAAATTTCAAGCTGTCGATCATTGTAGATTCGATCATGGAAGTCGAGTACATCGCCACCTCTGAAGTTGCTAAATAAGCCTTTTGGTTCAAGAAGTTCATTACGGAGCTGGATGTGATGCCATCAGATACCATTTACTATATTGCAATAACAACAGCACCATAGCCCTCGCTAAGGAGCCTAAGTCTCACCAAAAGTTCAAGCATATAGAGTGATGGTTTCACATCTGACGCGAATACCTCGAGAAGAAGTTCGTCGAGGTGCAAAGAGTCGACTCCACACACAACGTGATGGATTCACTGGCCAAGCCTCTCAGCTAGTAAAAGATCAAAGCTCACCTTAAGAAGATGGATCTTACGTATATGGCCAATTGGCTTTTGATCAAGTGGAAGTTTGTTAGATATGTGCCCTAGAAGTCAATTATTGGCTAACATATTTTATAATTCTAGGGCTTAATTTTATATTTGTAATATTTTTATTATCAATAAAGGGCTTTCTTATTCCAATCATATTTATGTGTCCATGATTTATCCTAAAAATTAACAAAGATAATTTTTGTATATTCTCAAGATGTTGAAAATTTGAGATGTACATTAATTAGTGATAGTTTCTAAATACTCCCGATCAAA
This sequence comes from Elaeis guineensis, assembly GCF_000442705.2. Classification (NCBI taxonomy): domain Eukaryota; kingdom Viridiplantae; phylum Streptophyta; class Magnoliopsida; order Arecales; family Arecaceae; genus Elaeis; species Elaeis guineensis. The sequence continues at coordinate 87,712,132 of NC_026000.2, forward strand.
TGGAGGATAGTGATCAATTCATTCAAGATCAGTGCATAGTTCACTTTTCTTGTGGATAGATGAGTCTCAAATCTACAGTGTAGGGACACTGGGGTGAGGGTGTGATGGTTGTTAGAGAATAACTTGCACTGAGTATGATCAACATGAGAAACCACTCGGATGTCTACTCACTCATCAGTGAGCTTCTCGATGATGTAGTGGTGTGAGTGGTCCTTTGACCTATGGGTCATCGACTATTCACAATGAGGCTACTGAATTTGACTGCATGTTCCCTTGATCCTCAGCTATTTGGATCCTTACTATGTATGTTAGCTACAGTAGAATCAGATTTGCTGTTTGGAGTAGGATGCACCTAGATGGAATCTATCGATGTTGGTAGAAAAGAAGAAGTCCTATACGATTTGCGAGATTAAGTTCAGAAAGTCATTGGCCAAAGTAAGTGTAAATACTAAAAAAGAGTTTCTACGAGATTCACAAATAAACTCGAATCAAGCCAATCTAACATATGACTGAAAATGGGGTCTGACGAGTTCTCCATGAGATCCGTCAAGTCGGGACTCTCGATAGAAGGACTAAATTATATAATAACTGCACCTAGGAGTTCATACATTCATTCTACTTGGTTGTCACTACATACTGTTAGGTATCACTAGTGGATTGTGGGACTCATCGGGTGCTATCTTGATGATTGATGACCCTCGAAGGATGGAGTTAGAATTGTTCCAATCCATCGAAAAGAGTTTCGATAATATTATGATGGAGATCATAATATATCTTACTACTAAATAGAATGAAACCTATGGGGTCACACATTAAGAAATTTAATCTTAAATTTATTAATTGGGCTTATGAAGTTCTAATTGGGTTAGGATTTATTGAAATCCTATTGATTTTAACAAAACTTAATTCTTCTCAAAACTTCGATTGGATCAAGTCTATTGCATTGAACTTAACCTAAATCTATTAAGGTTTAGCTAGGCACCTAATTGTGAGCTTAAGAGGATTAGATCATGTTAATGAGTTGGCAATCTAATCTCCTCCTCATCTCATTGATATTTTCTTTTAAAATGGAGAATTGATGGAAAGAAGAGATGGCACCATCCTCTCTTTTTAGAAGATCCAAGGGGCGCCAACTGCTTGGAATGAAATGAGGAAGGGAGGCCCACCCCCTCCTCTTGGTTTGGCATGGAAGGAGAGAGAGAGAGGGGCCACACCCCCCCTCTTGCATGAAAAATTCTAGATGGGGTGCCAAGGGTTGGATTAATACGATATGCTACCATATCAAATTAACCCTTAAAATTTATATTAAATTCTAATTAAATCAGACCAAGATCAAATTTTAAAGTATGTGATCCATTGGATTCTAAATCTAGCTAGCAGTGGACCCAGACTTTCAACATAACCCTAATTAGGTCAGTCAAAGAGTCTTAATCAACTAGGACTCTTTCTAATTGATTCTTGAATTAAACTCTTTTAATTTTAATGAGTCCACAAGTCAATATTGATATCTAGCAATATGTCATGACTATCCACAAGATTTAGAATTTTAATAAAAGATTGTCGAAAGATCTTTCAGTGATAAGTTACTGTGTAATTCAATCCTTTAGTCAAACAACATCCCACATGAGCTGTGAACATGGAAATATGTCAAATCCAATTGCTTATCCATATATATTTCAATTAGAAGATGATGATTTAGTTGATGATACATTAGAAATTTTTTTCTAATTATTATCCTACTTTGACCAAAGACTTCCAGAATCATTGATCTATGAGATCACATAGGATATTTGCTCCCCTTATTAGGAGTGACTGATCCCTTATTGATCACTTACAATCTTCATACACACTTCACCATATCTAGAACACCCTATACAAAGATCAAAGAACTAAGTTAGGAAGTGAACCAAAATATGAATTCATGTACACAAGCTACCATGGCAATCTCAGGTCAAAGAATCACTTACATAACTCTCACTAGAGAATCATCAGTTGACATATAAATAAGACTCTATCTGATATTCTCTCGTAGGTCTGTTTAGTGAACTCATTCTCTAATGAGCATCTATATCCTTGTATTAGTGTCACCACATAAGTGGTTGTGAGATCAACCATCCTCATTTCTGAGCATACATAGGATATGCCAGTCTTACCAGTATTGATCCCTGACTCAATAAATCAATTACTGAGAATATTTTAGATCATGGCTATTAAGGATTTAGATCTCACTAGCGTGATCTCATCACTGCCCTAAAACCATTATCCGAACCTATGGGGTTCATTATAATCTTAAAATAATAAAATACAGCATATAATGAATCAAAAATATTTATTTTATTAAATATATTGATGTCAATTATATGAGTCTGAAAGATAAATTATAGAAAATATCCTATCACATCTCGTATGCGATTGGCTTGTAGGATATTATTCTTTTAATCTCCTATTTGCACTAAAGCCAATCGCCTCTATACTTAATGCTCATGCAATCAAGGTGACGGTCAAACTGCTACATTGATAAGATCTTAGTGAACAGCTCCGCTATATTGTTCTTGGTGTCAAGTCACTCCATGATTACATCGTGTCTTTCGACTATCTCCTGAACGAGGTGGAACTAGGATATGTTTGGATTTATGATGATACCTTGATTTTTTGGCTTGAGCAACTGCCCCAGCATTATCACAATAAAAGGGCACTGATTGTTCAATCCCTGAAACCACACCCAATTCTGAGATAAATTTCTTCATCCAGACGGCCTCCTTAGCAGCCTCACTCACAAGAATATACTCAGCCTTAGTGACCAAGTCAGCAACAGTTTACTATTTAGAACTCTTCCAACTTACTGCTCCACCATACAGAGTGAACACATATCCAAATATAGATTTGCTATCATCCAGATCAGATTGAAAACTAGAATCAGTATAACTTTTCAGTTTTAAATCAGATCCTCCATATATAAAGAAATTATCTCTATTCCTTCTTAAGTACTTGAGCATGTTTTTCATAGCTTTTCAATGATCCTCTCTGGGATCAGCCTAAAATCTGCTTACAATGCCCAAGGCATAGCCACATCAGGCCTAGTATATAACATAGCATACATAATTGATCCTACAGTCGAAGCATAAGGAATAGAACTCATTCTATTTCTCTCTTTAGATGTCTTTGGAGACATCTTCTTAGAGAGTTGTATGCCATGACCTATGGGCAAGTAACCTCTTTTACTTTCCTCCATGTTGAACCTCTTCAACACAAGGTCAATGTACCTAGATTGGGACAAGCCAAGCATCCTTTTTGATCTATCTCTATAGATCTTTATACTAAGTATATAGGATAGTTTACCCAAATCTTTTATGAAAAACTTTTGTGATAGCCATATCTTGACTGATTGCAACATCGGGATATTATTCTCAATGAGCAATATGTCATCTACATACAAGACCAAGAAGACAACAGCACTCCCACTAGTCTTTTTGTACACACAAAATTTATTCATATTTTTGATAAAGTCAAACGATTTGACTATCTCATCAAAATAGATGTTTCAGCTCTTCAATGCTTATTTTAATTTATAAATAGATTTATTCAGCTTGCATACCTGATTTGCTCTCCCACCAAAGATAAATCCCTATGGCTGAGTCATATAGACTTCTTCCTCAAGATTTTCATTGGGGAAGATAGTCTTGACATCCATCTATCAGATTTTATAGTCATGGTATGCTACAATAGCAAGCGTTATCCGAATAGACTTGAGCATGGCTACTGACGAAAAAGTTTCTTCATAATCAACACCTTATTTTTGTCTAAAACCTTTTACCACCAGCCTGACCTTATAGGTCTCTACCTGGTCATCTACTCCAATCTTTTTTTTGAAGATCCATTTGCAATTTATTGGGGTCATACCCTCAGGTGCATCAACCAAAGTCTAAACTTGATTGGTATATATGGAGTTCATTTTGGATTTCATGGCATTGAGCCACTTGTCAGAGCCACTACTCATGACAGCTTCCGAATAAGTCGTGGGATCATTATTTTCAATGATGTGGGATGTGTTGTCATTCTCAATGATAAATTCATACCTGAGTGGTACATTACGCACTCTACTTGATTTTCGAAGAGGAGGTGTGTGTGGTGGCTGTGCCTCAACACTGGGCATGTATGGTTGAGAATCATTTTGAGAATCCTAGATGAGTTGTAGATTTTGAACTTTCTCAAGTTCAATAGACCTCCCACTGCCTCCTTCTTGGATAAACTCTTTTTTCAAGAAAATGGCATGCCTACCAACAAACATCTTTTCTTGAGTAGGATGGTAGAAGTAGTATCCAATACTCTCTTTGGGATAACCCACAAATCTGTATTTTTTTGATCTAGTAGTCAGCTTATGTCCATCAATATTTTTCACATAAGTCGGGCAACTCCAAATCTTAAGATGCTTAGGACTGGATCTTTTTTCTTTCCATATCACATACGAAGTGTTAGAAATAGATTTAGAAGGTACTTTATTCAAAACATACACTGCGGCCTTGAGAACATATCCCCAAAAAGATATCGAAAGATCCATGAAATATATCATAGACCGTACCATATCTAATAAGGTGTGATTCTTCTTTTCCGCAATTCTATTTAATTGTAGAGTATAAGAAGGTGTCCATTAAGAAAGTATTCTATTTTATTTTAAATAATCGAAGAACTCAGTAGATAAGTATTCTCTTCTTCGATCAAATTGAAGAGCTTTAATACTTTTACCAGTTTATTTTTCAACCATTCTTTGATACTTTTTAAATTTGTCAAAGGCTTTAGACTTGTATTTCATTAAATACACATATCCAAATCTAGACTTATCATTAGTAAATGTGATGAAGTAAGAGTATCCTATCCACCTTTGACTTGAGTCGACATTGGACCACAAACATCAGTATGTACAAGATCCAATATGTCACTCGTCCTTTCTCTATGTCCAGTAAATGGAGTCTTGATCATTTTTCTCATGAGATAAGATTCACAAGTTTCATATGATTTATAATCATAAAGATCAAAGAATTTATCTTTATATAACTTGTTAATTCTCGACTCATTTATATGACCAAGTTGGCAGTGTCAGAGGTATGTGACATTCACATCCTCTCTCTTTTTTTTTCTTTATATTATCAACATGAAGTACAGTATCATTAAGTGATAGAAACAAAAGACCATTTATCAATATAAGCATTTTCATAATATTGTTTAGAAAAATATATAGAAAAACCATTGTTCTTCACTTTTATTTAAAAATCTTATTCTAATAACAATGGTATAGAAATAATATTTCTAACGATATTAAGAATATAATAATAGATATCAGTTCTAAAATTTTGCCCAAAGGCAACTTCAATATCCTGGTTCCTACGGCTTTGATTTGAATGGACTCTCCACTAGCACCGAATAGCTTGAAGTCAACTTTATTCAGACTCTTTATTTTCTACAGACCCTGCAATGATTTGTAAAGGTGTGAGCCATAGACGGTATCCAATATCCAAAAATCTAAAATTAAAGTACTTAATGATAAGTTAGTTTGTATCATATACAAACCTTTAGCGACATTTGTCGATTTTATGGTTGCAAAGTATTCCTTGCAATTTCTCTTCCAATGGCCCTCCTTGCCACAGTGATAGCAAATACTTTTGGTAGAGACCTTCTTCGCCTTCTTCTTGGAGATACCAGCCTTTGGGTTCAGCTTTTTCTTGAAACTCTTCTTGTCTTTCTTCTTATTGATCTTATCGACAAGAAGTACCAGAGTCTTTTCGCCCTTGAAATGACTCTCTATTGTTTTCAACATGTTCAGCAGCTTAGGTAGGCTAGTGTTTAGTTTGTTCATATGATAATTTATGACAAACTAAGAGAATGAGTCAGGAAGAGACTACAGGATCAAATTCTGACTCAATTCACTATCCATGGTAAAATCTAGTTATCCTAGATGGGTGATCAAATCAATCATCTTCGGGATATACATTTGCACAGAGGTACCATTAGTCATGCAGACATAGAATAACTGCTTAAATATCTCATATCTAGTAGTTCTATTTGTTCCTTATATAACTCCTTAAGATTAAGGAGTATAGAGGGAGCATCCATGTCCTCATGCTACCTCTGAAGCTCGTTGTTCACTGAGGCAAGCATGATGTATTTGACAGTCACACTGTCCTCTTTCCACATCTTATATGTGGCCCTTTCCTCCTCGAAAACTTCTTCTCCAATCGTATCGGGTGCAGGGGTATCCAATACATAGGAAATTTTTTTCTAAGTGAGAACAATTCTCAAATTTCTTAACCAATCCATGTTGTTAGGTCCGATCAATTTATTCGCATCTAGTATGCCTTTAAGTGATAGTGAGGATGCCATATATACAGTTAATCTACAATAACAAGAACACTATATAAGCAGATAACTCATGATGACATGTACAACTAGATTAGGACTTTCGTCTAATTGTATCTTCCACTATTTTAACAAATTTCATAGCCCTCAAGTATAAGAGTCGAGAAACATCCTTATATTTTTTAGTGGGGTTGAGATCCCTATTCCTCACAAACATCTTATGGATAGCACAACAAGCATTCATGAGTTCAAGAGTAGGTAACTCTTTATCAATTGTATCTCATACAATTCTCAACATTTTTCTCTCTTGCCTCTAGGTCATATATAGTCTTGTGGATAGCATAACAAACTATAATGTTCTAGTTAAGTTAACCGTTCAATCCCATATGGTCATACCTAAATAATGCTGTCCTTGTGGATAGCACAACAAAGCAACACTAATCAAATATTCCATAAGCATCAATATGCATTTGGTCAACATCATATCAATTTCTATAGTAAGCCTTGTGGATAGCACAATAAGCTCACTAAGATCTTGACATACTCTATTGACCAAGTTTGAAGGAAGGCCCTTGTAGTGTCTACCTCACTAATTAATCTAAGTCTGAAATTCAATAAGACCAAATTGACTAGGTCAGTAGGTGGAAGGATCTCCGTAGCTTTTTTTAGACACCAACAAAAGTTGGCCAGACCAGCATACAGACCTAATTAAAAAATTACCTTTCATACTTTTCGAGATACCAATTGATCAAATAAATTTGATATTTGAATCGAAAGTGAATCCTGACATTACAATATAATATAATTTTTAAGAGGGTCTTTAACTAGTCTCGGTATATCCTAACTATAATTATATTGTTAGATGTGTGCCCTAAAAGCCAATATTGACTGACACATACCTTTCTTTAGGATATATTTTATACTTGATGGGCAGTCTTTATAACCAATTATGTTTATGTGTCCATGATTTATCCTAAAAATTAATAAAGATGATTTCGTATATTCTTAAGGTATTAAAAATTTGAGACATACATCATTAGTGGTTAATTTCTAAATGCTTTCGATCGAAGGATCATCATGGAAGATAATGATCAATCCATTCAAGATCGATGCACGGATCACCTTCCTTTGGGTAGATGAGTTTTGAGTCTATAGTGTAGAAATATTGGGATGAGAGTGTGGGTGGTCATTAGAGAATAACTTGCACTAAGCGTGACCAATACGAGAAACCACTTGAATGTCTACTCACTCGTCATTGATTTTTTTGATGCTGTAGTAGTGTGACTGATCCTTTGACCTGCGGTGTGTTGGCTATTTATAGCGTGGCTACTTAGTTTGATTGTATGTTCTCTTGATCTCTAGCTATTTGGGTTCTTGGTGTGTATATTGGCTATTGTAAGTTCAGGTTCACTATTTGGAGTAGGATGCATCTAGATGGAATCTATCGATCTTGATAGAAAAGAAGAGATCCTATATAATTTGTAAGACTGAGTTCAGAAAATCTCTAGCCAGAGTAAGTGTGAATACTGAAAAAGAATTTTCACGGGATTCAGAAATCTCTAGCATATGACTAACAATAGGGTTTGACGAGTTCTCTATGACCTTTGTCAAGTCGGGACTAATGATAGAGAGATTGTATCACATGATAACTGCACCTAGGGATTCACTTTTCTATTCTACTAGATTGTCACTATATGTTGCTAGATATTACTGGTAGATTATGAGAACTCACTAAGATCATTTTTGGATCAACGATCTTTATTGAGGCGAGTTAGAATTATTTCAGCTCATCGAAAAGAGTTTCGGTGATACTGTGATGGAGATCACGGTATGTCTCACTACCAGACAGAATAGAATCTGATGGGTCACACACAAAAAGAGCATGACCTGATCAATGACTTGGATCATATTCAAATTATCAATCAAATTGATAATTTGAATTTTAGAAATTGCTAATTTGTAAGCATTACAGTTTTGGCAACTGCTAATTGTTAGCACAGGGACTTAATTACAAATATTATAATTTTTTAGAGTTGATTAAATTATGAATTAAGTTTTAATTAATTTAAATTAAATTTAATTTAGTTAGATTTAATTTAATTTAATACTAATTGGGTTCAATTATCCAAATTATATTTGGATTTCAAGTTTGATTGGATCAGGCTTGATAGTTTTTTCAAATTTTGCTCGTTTTAGACTCGATTTGAACCCAATTGAGACCCTATTTGAACCAGAAGAACCTTAATTCGGAGAGCCCTAGTCCTCTGAGATTCTGTCTCTAGATATCATACCAAGAAGAAGGAGGGGTGATGGTTTTATCAGTGCCTTTTTCCTCTTGCACACGTGAAGAAGAGGGGGCACCAATAGTTGGTGCCCCACCTTATCTGGGTTTTTTTTTTCTTTCAAATTTTTTTCTGTTTGAATTTGATTCAAAATAAAATAAAAGTTATCTAATTGTTATGTGCAAGGAAGAGGTTTTGTGTGACAAAAAAATTCATGAAGAATTGGCATGTGCTATTTGTTTTGGAGATTTCTTTCTTACATCACAACCTTATCTCAAAACCCTTTCTACCCTTTGATTTGATTTTCAATACTCTAGATTAAAAGAGATGAGATCTCTTAGGCATTAAAAAGAAGGTTGTGTGTGTGGAAAAAAATAAGCATGACAAAAAGAAGGGTGGGCATGATGGTTTTTGCATGAAGGGGTTGACAACTTCTTTTGGACATCATCTCCTTTCTAACACCTCCTCCTCCCTTCTCCCCTTCATCCAACACCCAGATCTGATAGAGATCAGATCTAAGAAGAGAAAAGAGAGAGAAGAAGAGAAGAAGAAGGGTTCTTCTTCTCTTCATGGTGATCTGGTTCAGATTTCGTCGGATCTGTGCGAAAGAGTTCGTGCTGTGATCTTTTTTTTCAAGATCTAGAAGAAGAGATCTAGATCCAAAGATGAGGAGAGAGATCTGCAAGGTGCTAGCACATCGGTGATCTCGATAAACCAATCAAACATCTCTGTATAAATACTAATAGAGGTCAAGCATGTGCGTGGCTACGATCAAAACTCTAGACATCCGAGGATATGAGGTATGGAGATCTGATCTCTATTTGATTTTCTAACTGATTATTTTTTTTTAGATTTTAAATCATAGTTGATTGTTCATATCAAGATTCTAACTATGATTTTCAAATCAAATCTAGTATGTGTTTTGATTAAAAATATTTTAATTTATTTATTTTCACTGCATAGATATTTAAAAAATTTTAAAACTACACGTATGAAATCGTAGTAATTTTCTAACAGTGGTAACAGGCCAGATTCTGATACGAATATGAAAATCCCTCATATCTGAAATCTGATGGATAGAAAGTAGATCTAAAGATTAGTAAGATGATCCACATCGTTCTAAAATAAGGTTGCCCCAGCAAAATCCTATTATGCTGAACGGTTATCCTAAAATGATGTAGAACATTAATTAAGGTTAGATCTGAATTTTCTACATGCTGTAATATGATTACATGATTATTTTGGATCTAAAATTATTTCAAATCTAAAATAAATCATGAGTTATTCAGATCTGAAATTAGTTTTAGATCTAAATATATCAATTAGGGTTTAATTTGGATCTAGTATGATTGCTGAAATTTTTATTACATACATGATTCCATGTTATTGTTCATATGTTTGACATGTGAAAGATAATTAGATCTGATTTTTAATTGATTACATATGTCATATGTTAGATTAAATTTTTAGTAACTTAGTAATTGAATTG
>NC_026000.2:87722353-87850150 GCF_000442705.2 Elaeis guineensis
TTCGGTACCAGCTACCGAAGTTGGGTCCCACCAACTTATCATTGTCCAACAATGATCGGAGCGATAGGGAAGTGGCCATATTTGCACAAAGGAGAACCATAACCTAATTAGTAATTGATTCATTAAACCTAAAGATTTGGACTTTAATCAAAAGGTTTCTCCCACTATTTTATTCGAATTGGTAGCCTCTACCTTCAATTCGAGGAATTACCCTAATTCCTTAGCGGGTACTAGAATCCACTTAGACTGCACACAAGCCCAACTTTGGTTGGCCAACCCATGTACATCTAAGGGTAGGTTCATAACCAATTGTTTCTCTAAACAATTTCTAGTAATTTTAATTTTGCCCCAGAAACCTAATCAGTAGGCTTTGGCCTCCACTGTAAGGATCCGGTTAGGTCCAACCATTAACATGATCATACTTGGTGTATCCAACCAACGAATGATTAAGCCCAACTTTGGTTGGCTCACCTAACCACCATTAGAGAGACACTTCCAAGTCATCATATGATGAGTGATAATTCCATTAGTCAACAAGCACCAGGCCTTTGGGGTCTGCAATGATTATTGAGTTCATGGACTCATTATCAAACACCTTAATGGGAGGCTATGACTCAGTTATCTCCATAACTTTATCATTTTAAGGACCTAATAATTTTAGAGGATTTAAATAATATAGAGGATGAGGTCAGATGAACCAGCTTATCATGATCCTCCCACTGGCTTCACCAAGTCAGCTTAAGGGAGACCAGGGCTGGTCTAGGAGCATCTAAATCAGTCACACTGATTTACCTAGCTGACATGGGTCAGCTCGAATAGTCAAGTGATCCGATCAAAACATAATTTCACCAAGAGGCCAGGTAAGTTCGATCAGTGGGAGGGTCTGCCAAAGCTTGCCTTAGACACCATCATGAATGGCCAGGTAAGCGGGCTCCCAATTAAAAACCACCGGTCTGGTTTACCTTAGACACCAACTGGTTTAATTAGTTTCGATTAGATCAACCTAACAGTTCGTGCTAGACCGCTTAGCCAAGAATCAAGTCCATTTGGTTCTCGTTAAAGACATGGACTTGACCAACTACAACTATTGTAATTGATCTAGAGAATCCTTGACCTAATCTAAGACAACAATTGATTAGATTTAGTTAATTCTCTAATTAAGTCCATCTTTAATCTAACCATAGGTCTAACCCAATTAATGGACCTAATTTCCACTAACCCATTAACCCAATGTGTTATGATTTGTGTCTTAGGTTCTTCAATTCACAATCCTAGAACCTAATCAAACAACTTCTTAATTCTTAATTAAGTTTTGGGCTGAGGGTTGGGTTCGGCTTTTCAAAAAAATATTTTCATATTTGTAAAACAATTTTACAATATGATTCTACCAATCATATTGCATGTTTGATTCATAATCAAGATGCAAGTGAAATAAACATGAAACTACTTTAGATCTAATCTAACAGGTTCATGTAATTGAAACAATTTCAACTTTAAATAATTTCTTTGCATAAAAATTATTAACAAAGAGATTTTATTTCAGATTTAAACATCTTTTAAATCTAATAAATCATAAATTTAATCTAGATCATATCTAACAAATTTATGATTAAAGATAGATCTACACAAACTAGGACAACCTTTGCACTGTAAGGGTAAACCTTACAGCAGGACAACCTTGCAGTTTGTGATTGATCTAAAATTTTAATTTCAGATTTAATAATCAGATTATAAATTAGATCTAATCTAAAAAATAATCTAAGCATGTATAAATAATCATGTAATAAAGAACCTGGCTCTGATACCAATTGTAGGAACCAGATCTAGGGTTTCAGGGTTAGATCTTGAAACTTTTTCAAGATCATACAGCGGAAGACTAAAATAAATCAAAATTTATTTTCTAAGATCAGAAAATCCCTAGATCTAAGATCCTATTATATGATTATTACATAGCATTAAATCAAAAATTAAAATATATATAAATATAGTATGAACTACATGTTGATCATATCAACATGTTTCTATACTAGCTACATCTAATGTATGTATTAAATAATAGATCAGATCTATTACCTTGCAAGTTAGATGCTCTAACCTCGCTGATCCGGGCTTAAGGATGATGTTGCAAGCCGCACACGCGTCCGGCCTCTAGGAGTCGTCCACACGAGCCCACGAATCTCGATCAGAAGTCCTGCTTCAGGAAATCAGCACAGTATGCTAGTACTGCGCTGATCCTTCTTTGATGGTTGATCAGGTGCCTCCTTCTTCTTGATTTGGACTCTTCCAAAGATGGAAAGTAGAAGGAGGAGTTTCAGATCTGAGACACTCTCAGGAAACTCAAGATGGAAGGAGGAAAGATATGAAAATAAAAACCCAAGAAGAAGACCCTCTTCTTCTTCACGTTTTTCTCTCTAGACACCCAAACTTTCGTCTTTTATATCTCCACGACCCAAAGGTATTTCTCTCTGATTTTTGGATGGCAGAAAGGCTCTCAAATATCTATCTCTCCTTAAAATTTCACAAAGAAACTCATCTTATATAGAGAGATATGATAGAGTCCTTGTCTAGGTCAAACACCTAGTCAAGGCTTATCCAAACATGGCAAGTAAAGGGACGCCCAACTCTTGAGCACCTCCTTCATATTTTCGTGGATGGATCAACAGAAAAGGGTGCACAATGTAAACCCTAAAAGCCACGAAAATTCCAAAAAAAATTTGGATAAATTCGGTGCAAAATTGAAAGAGTTTTGGATTTCTAAAACTCTATCTCATAGAATTCGAAATCCAAACTTATTCCTTTTAGATTTGATCCAAATCACCTTCCATGTAAGAAAGAAGAGAGGAGACCTTTTGTGAACGTGGGAGAGATTTGGAGAGGGCTTTTGTCACACAAAATAAGTGGAGATTGGCGTTGAATAAGAGAGAGGGCGTGGAGAAGGTTTATGTGGTACAAGGTGGAATCCTAGTCCTACTAGGATTCTGTCTCATAACTTGTTTTAATTTGGTTTCCCAAACCAAATCAAATCAAAATTAGATCAATCCAATTAAAATAGGTCTTAACCTAATTAAAAACCTAATTTAATCAGATTAAATTAGATTTAAATCTGATTTAATTTTCTAATCAAATTAGAAATTAGATTGACCCAAGTCCTAGTTGAACTAGGACTAGTTTTTCCTTGCACTTGGCTTATCCAATAAACCAATTGGACTTGATCCAATCAAGCCCAAACCAAATCTAATTAAATCATATTTAATTAGACTTAATCTCAGTCCATTGGCTTAATCAAATTAAGCTAATTAGCAATCGAATTGCTAATCGATCCTCCTGCAACACTTGCACTGGGTTAAATATCAATCGTATTGATATCTAACCCTAGAACGATTCTTAATCGTTGATCAACCATCCGATCGGATCATGAACTCTAATGTGTGTGACCTCATAGGTCCGAACCTAAGCCGGTAGCATAGGAACAAATTTCTATACCAATCGAAGTGACCATCTAGCAATGGTACCCGACGACCGGATAGGTCGAATGTGTAGAACAACATCCTTAGAACCCATGCGGATATAGTTTTCATATAATTCATCCCCTTGACCAAAATGATCATAGGACACCCCAGAGTTCAACTGTCAACTCTGATCAGGTTGTCCACATTGTATTTCAAAATATCAAATCCATCTGATGGATTACCCTGGCCAAGGTTTTGCTAAATTGAAATACAGCGACTCATTCTTCTCCAACTCTTGGAGTGGTCAATCCCATCTCGATCACACTCTGACTTCGCAAGTACTTGACTGTGCCCAGAAGCCTTCCGTCCCTGAATTAGAAATTCAGTTAGTCCAGTACCAAAGCACAGTGAGTTGCTTGCAAGTCACTGAGGTGATCTCAAGTCTAAGGGACACTTATACCTATATCCCATCAGAGACATTCTCGACAGCAGAATGCTCTGGAGTTGGTCACGTTCAATGACGATGTACCCTTACATCTCACCTGTATGCCATACCAGTGTCTCCACACTCTTTGGTTAAGAGGACAACCAACCCATATGGCCTACAGCGACCTATGCTCGATAGAAGCTGTCGTCCTTATTAACAGCCTATCATTTGGTCGTGAACAGTTTTAAGGACTAATCGATAAATCCTCTCTTTATCGAATCTAAATAGTCCTAAGGACTTCATCATAACAACGGAGTTCATTAGAAGATGAAAGCTTATGATGAAAATGCCAAATATTTTTTATTTATTAATAAATCAATTACAATACTTGGTTGCTCAACCGTCAACAGCTTGACGATTGGCTTTTTGGGACACATTTCCCAACAACTCCCACTTGTCCTAAAGCCACTCGACACAGTATCTAATACCCATCTTCGACTTGTGGTTGTCGAACTCCTTTATTGCCAGGGCTTTAGTGAAGGGGTCGGCTAGGTTCTCCTTTCAGTCGATCTTCTGAAGGTCAACGTCACCTCGATCCACGATCTCTCGGACCAGATGGAAGCGGTGCAAGATGTGCTTCATCCGCTGATGTGCTTTGGGTTCCTTCACCTGAGCTATGGTACCAGTGCTGTCGCAGTAGAGCAGGACTGGACCATCGTAGGAGGATGCTACTCCGAGCTCATTGATGAATTTCTTCAGCCACACAGCTTCCTTCGCGGCATCCGATGCTGCGATGTACTCCGCTTCACAAACAGAGTCCGCCACAGTATGCTGCTTGGAACTCTTCCAGTAGATTGCTCCACCATTCAGAGTAAAGATATAACCCGACACACTCCTGCTATCATCATGGTCAGATTGAAAGCTGGAGTCTGTGAACCCCACAAGTTTCAGATCTGACTCACCATAAACCAACCATTGGTCCTTAGTATTTCTCAAATACTTAAGGATGGCTTTAACCACTTTCCAGTGGTTTTCTCCAGGATCAGATTGGTATCTACTCACTACTCCTAGTGAGTATGCCACATCTGGTCTTGTACATGTCATGGCGTACATGATAGATCCCACGGCTGAAGCATATGGGACTCTACTCATACGCTCTCTCTCTTCAGGAGTTGTCGGACAATCCTTCTTAGAGAGAGAAATTCCTTGGCCTATCGGTAGATAGCCCTTCTTGGAATTCTCCATGCTGAACCTCTTCAGCACAGTGTCTATGTACATGGACTGGGATAACCCAAGCATCCTTTTAGATCTATCCCTATAGATCTTCATCCCTAGGATGTAGGATGCTTCACCCAAGTCCTTCATGGAGAACTGTGATGACAACCAAACTTTTATTCCCTGTAGTGCGGGGATGTCATTCCCGATTAAGAGAATATCATCCACGTACAAGACAAGGAATACCACAACTGGACCATTTGCCCATTTATAGATGCAGGGATCTTCTCCATTCTTAATGAAGCCATACGTTTTGATCACCTTATCAAAATGCATGTTCCAACTCCGAGAAGCTTGCTTCAATCCATAAATGGATCTCTGAAGCTTGCACACCTTGGACTCATCTGTGGATGTAAACCCCTCAGGTTGTATCATATACACCTCTTCAGTCAGCTCTCCATTCAGGAAAGCTGTCTTTACATCCATCTGCCAGATCTCATAATCCAGATGGGCAGCTATTGCAAGCATTATCCGAATAGATTTGAACATTGCCACAGAGAAAAATATCTCGTCATAGTCAATA
The DNA here is from genome assembly GCF_000442705.2 of Elaeis guineensis. Taxonomy (NCBI): domain Eukaryota; kingdom Viridiplantae; phylum Streptophyta; class Magnoliopsida; order Arecales; family Arecaceae; genus Elaeis; species Elaeis guineensis. The sequence continues at coordinate 87,728,028 of NC_026000.2, forward strand.
CCATAACGTTGACGATACCCCTTGGCAACCAGACGGGCTTTATAGGTCTCCACCTTTCCGTCTGCGCCCCTCTTCCTTTTGAAGACCCATTTACACCCAATGGGTTTAACCCCTTTAGGTGGGTCAACCAATGTCCATACATCGTTGACCTTCATGGACTCCATTTCGGATTTCATGGCTTCAAGCCATTTCTCGGAATCAGGTCTCTGCATAGCATCCATATAGGTGATCGGATCCTCATTAATCTCATCAAGTTCGATGGGATCACCGTCCCGGACCAAGAAACCGTAGTATCTGTCCGACTGACGCGGTATTCTACCGGATCGCCTTAATGGTGCAGGTATATTGGGCTCCGGATCTGATCTAATCATATCCGACTCAGGTTCAGCTATTGGTGTCGGTCCTTCTACCTGTTGAACTTCATCAAGTTCAACCTTAGAGGCAACGGTTCCTTCACCAAGGAACTCCTTTTCTAAAAAGATTGCCTTAAGGCTGACGAACACCTTTTGTTCATCAGCATGGTAGAAAAAATATCTTTTTGTCTCTTTGGGGTACCCTATGAATGAGCATTTGTCAGACCTAGGTCCAAGTTTGTCTGTGACTAATCGTTTGACATAGGCCGGGCACCCCCAGACCCTAAGGTATGAAAGTGCTGGCTTACGTCCCGTCCATATCTCATATAGAGTCTTAATTACAGACTTACTTGGAACCCTATTTAATAGATAACAAGCCGATTCGAGTGCATATCCCCAGAAGGATATCGGCAAGCTAGCAAAACCCATCATGGATCGGATCATGTCTAACAGAGTCCGATTCCTCCTTTCAGACACACCATTATGCTGTGGTGTTCCTGGAGGAGTCCATTGGGAGAGAATCCCATTCTCTCCTAGATATGTGAGAAATTCACTAGAAAGGTATTCTCCTCCTCGATCAGATCGAAGAGTTTTAATACTCTTCCCAGTTTGTTTTTCTACTTCACTTCGGAATCGTTTGAACATTTCAAATGAATCCGACTTATGTTTCATCAGATAGACATATCCATATTGGGATAGGTCATCCGTGAAAGCTATGAAGTAGAAATATCCACCTCTAGCACTGGTGCTCATGGGCCCACATACATCAGTATGTACTAGGCCCAAGAGCTCAGTAGCTCTCTCACCTTTTTCAGTAAAAGGTGACTTGGTCATTTTACCAAGAAGACAGAACTCACAGGTTGGAAGTGATTCACAATCACTGACTTTGAGGATTTCCTCTTGAGTCAACCTGTTTATTCTATTCTTATTTATATGACCTAGCCTCCATTGCCATAAGTAGATATTTGACACACTATCTAATCTAGGGTGCTTGCCAGTAGAATAGACTCTTATCAGGCTTGATCTTTTTGGTCTGGCTCTGCACAGATGTCCCAGCCTGAACTTGCACCTTCTTGACTTTCTTCTTCTTGTTCTTCTTTCCTTTCTCAAAGGGTCGAGAACCAGAAGATGAACCTCCCACTGAGTTCACTGAGTTCACCGACTCCTTGAGGAGTTGGTGATCCTTCTCAAAGTTCTGAAGCAACCCCATTAACCCATGGTAGTTTACTTCAGGCTTTGTCATTCTATAATGAGTGAGGAATGGGAGACAAGACTTGGGCAGCGAGTTCAGTATTGCATCTTTCCCAAGCTGCTCATGCAAGGGAAAGCCGAGCTTGCTCAATCGTTCCATCAGCTCGATCATGTACAATACATGATCAGTGATAGAGACTCCATCCCGTATTTTGGCGTTGAAGATGGCACAACTAGTCTTGTGCCTCTCTACGTCATCGGGTGTGCCAAAGGTATCCTCCAACACTTGAAGCATGTCCTTTGGCTGAGCCGTCTCGAATCTGCGACTGAACTCATCGCTCATGATAGCAGCCAGCATGATACAGCGCACCGTGGTCCGATCACTGAGCCACTTCTGGTAAGTGTCTCTAACTGTTCCACGTGCATTGACAGCTGGCTCCTCAGGTGCAGGATCCATTATCACATATAGGATCCGTTCATGCTCCAGGACTATCTTCAACTTTCGGTACCAGCTACCGAAGTTGGGTCCCACCAACTTATCATTGTCCAACAATGATCGGAGCGATAGGGAAGTGGCCATATTTGCACAAAGGAAAACCATAACCTAATTAGTAATTGATTCATTAAACCTAAAGATTTGGACTTTAATCAAAAGTTTCTCCCACTATTTTATTCGAATTGGTAGCCTCTACCTTCAATTCGAGGAATTACCCTAATTCCTTAGCGGGTACTAGAATCCACTTAGACTGCACACAAGCCCAACTTTGGTTGGCCAACCCATGTACATCTAAGGGTAGGTTCATAACCAATTGTTTCTCTAAACAATTTCTAGTAATTTTAATTTTGCCTCAGAAACCTAATCAGTAGGCTTTGGCCTCCACTGTAAGGATCCGGTTAGGTCCAACCATTAACATGATCATACTTGGTGTATCCAACCAACGAATGATTAAGCCCAACTTTGGTTGGCTCACCTAACCACCATTAGAGAGACACTTCCAAGTCATCATATGATGAGTGATAATTCCATTAGTCAACAAGCACCAGGCCTTTGGGTCTGCAATGATTATTGAGTTCATGGACTCATTATCAAACACCTTAATGGGAGGCTATGACTCAGTTATCTCCATAACTTTATCATTTTAAGGACCTAATAATTTTAGAGGATTTAAATAATATAGAGGATGAGGTCAGATGAACTAGCTTATCATGATCCTCCCACTGGCTTCACCAAGTCAGCTTAAGGGAGACCAGGGCTGGTCTAGGAGCATCTAAATCAGTCACACTGATTTACCTAGCTGACATGGGTCAGCTCGAATAGTCAAGTGATCCGATCAAAAATAATTTCACCAAGAGGCCAGGTAAGTTTGATCAGTGGGAGGGTCTGCCAAAGCTTGCCTTAGACACCATCATGAATGGCCAGGTAAGCGGGCTCCCAATTAAAAACCACCGGTCTGGTTTACCTTAGACACCAACTGGTTTAATTAGTTTCGATTAGATCAACCTAACAGTTCGTGCTAGACCGCTTAGCCAAGAATCAAGTCTATTTGGTTCTCGTTAAAGACATGGACTTGACCAACTACAACTATTGTAATTGATCTAGAGAATCCTTGACCTAATCTAAGACAACAATTGATTAGATTTAGTTAATTCTCTAATTAAGTCTATCTTTAATCTAACCATAGGTCTAACCCAATTAATGGACCTAATTTCCACTAACCCATTAACCCAATGTGTTATGATTTGTGTCTTAGGTTCTTCAATTCACAATCCTAGAACCTAATCAAACAACTTCTTAATTCTTAATTAAGTTTTGGGCTGAGGGTTGGGTTCGGCTTTTCAAAAAAAAATCATTTTCATATTTGTAAAACAATTTTACAATATGATTCTACCAATCATATTGCATGTTTGATTCATAATCAAGATGCAAGTGAAATAAACATGAAACTACTTTAGATCTAATCTGAATAGGTTCACGTAATTGAAACAATTTCAACTTTAAATAATTTCTTTGCATAAAAATTATTAACAAAGAGATTTTATTTCAGATTTAAACATCTTTTAAATCTAATAAATCATAAATTTAATCTAGATCATATCTAACAAATTTATGATTAAAGATAGATCTACACAAACTAGGACAACCTTTGCACTGTAAGGGGTAAACCTTACAGCAGGACAACCTTGCAGTTTGTGATTGATCTAAAATTTTAATTTCAGATTTAATAATCAGATTATAAATTAGATCTAATCTAAAAAATAATCTAAGCATGTATAAATAATCATGTAATAAAGAACCTCGCTCTGATACCAATTGTAGGAACCAGATCTAGGGTTTCAGGGTTAGATCTTGAAACTTTTTCAAGATCATACAGCGGAAGACTAAAATAAATCAAAATTTATTTTCTAAGATCAGAAAATCCCTAGATCTAAGATCCTATTACATGATTATTACATAGCATTAAATCAAAAATTAAAATATATATAAATATAGTATGAACTACATGTTGATCATATCAACATGTTTCTATACTAGCTACATCTAATGTATGTATTAAATAATAGATCAGATCTATTACCTTGCAAGTTAGATGCTCTAACCTCGCTGATCCGGGCTTAAGGATGATGTTGCAAGCCGCACACGCGTCCGGCCTCTAGGAGTCGTCCACACGAGCCCACGAATCTCGATCAGAAGTCCTGCTTCAGGAAATCAGCACAGTATGCTAGTACTGCGCTGATCCTTCTTTGATGGTTGATCAGGTGCCTCCTTCTTCTTGATTTGGACTCTTCCAAAGATGGAAAGTAGAAGGAGGAGTTTCAGATCTGAGACACTCTCAGGAAACTCAAGATGGAAGGAGGAAAGATATGAAAATAAAAACCCAAGAAGAAGACCCTCTTCTTCTTCACGTTTTTCTCTCTAGACACCCAAACTTTCGTCTTTTATATCTCCACGACCCAAAGGTATTTCTCTCTGATTTTTGGATGGCAGAAAGGCATCTCAAATATCTATCTCTCCTTAAAATTTCACGAAGAAACTCATCTTATATAGAGAGATATGATAGAGTCCTTGTCTAGGTCAAACACCTAGTCAAGGCTTATCCAAACATGGCAAGTAAAGGGACGCCCAACTCTTGAGCACCTCCTTCATATTTTCGTGGATGGATCAACAGAAAAGGGTGCACAATGTAAACCCTAAAAGCCACGAAAATTCCAAAAAAAATTTGGATAAATTCGGTGCAAAATTGAAAGAGTTTTGGATTTCTAAAACTCTATCTCATAGAATTCGAAATCCAAACTTATTCCTTTTAGATTTGATCCAAATCACCTTCCATGTAAGAAAGAAGAGAGGAGACCTTTTGTGAACGTGGGAGAGATTTGGGAGAGGGCTTTTGTCACACAAAATAAGTGGAGATTGGCGTTGAATAAGAGAGAGGGCGTGGAGAAGGTTTATGTGGTACAAGGTGGAATCCTAGTCCTACTAGGATTCTGTCTCATAACTTGTTTTAATTTGGTTTCCCAAACCAAATCAAATCAAAATTAGATCAATCCAATTAAAATAGGTCTTAACCTAATTAAAAACCTAATTTAATCAGATTAAATTAGATTTAAATCTGATTTAATTTTCTAATCAAATTAGAAATTAGATTGACCCAAGTCCTAGTTGAACTAGGACTAGTTTTTCCTTGCACTTGGCTTATCCAATAAACCAATTGGACTTGATCCAATCAAGCCCAAACCAAATCTAATTAAATCATATTTAATTAGACTTAATCTCAGTCCATTGGCTTAATCAAATTAAGCTAATTAGCAATCGAATTGCTAATCGATCCTCCTGCAACACTTGCACTGGGTTAAATATCAATCGTATTGATCATCTAACCCTAGAACGATTCTTAATCGTTGATCAACCATCCGATCGGATCATGAACTCTAATGTGTGTGACCTCATAGGTCCGAACCTAAGCCGGTAGCATAGGAACAAATTTCTATACCAATCGAAGTGACCATCTAGCAATGGTACCCGACGACCGGATAGGTCGAATGTGTAGAACAACATCCTTAGAACCCATGCGGATATAGTTTTCATATAATTCATCCCCTTGACCAAAATGATCATAGGACACCCCAGAGTTCAACTGTCAACTCTGATCAGGTTGTCCACATTGTATTTCAAAATATCAAATCCATCTGATGGATTACCCTGGCCAAGGTTTTGCTAAATTGAAATACAGCGACTCATTCTTCTCCAACTCTTGGAGTGGTCAATCCCATCTCGATCACACTCTGACTTCGCAAGTACTTGACTGTGCCCAGAAGCCTTCCGTCCCTGAATTAGAAATTCAGTTAGTCCAGTACCAAAGCACAGTGAGTTGCTTGCAAGTCACTGAGGTGATCTCAAGTCTAAGGGACACTTATACCTATATCCCATCAGAGACATTCTCGACAGCAGAATGCTCTGGAGTTGGTCACGTTCAATGACGATGTACCCTTACATCTCACCTGTATGCCATACCAGTGTCTCCACACTCTTTGGTTAAGAGGACAACCAACCCATATGGCCTACAGCGACCTATGCTCGATAGAAGCTGTCGTCCTTATTAACAGCCTATCATTTGGTCGTGAACAGTTTTAAGGACTAATCGATAAATCCTCTCTTTATCGAATCTAAATAGTCCTAAGGACTTCATCATAACAACGGAGTTCATTAGAAGATGAAAGCTTATGATGAAAATGCCAAATATTTTTTATTTATTAATAAATCAATTACAATACTTGGTTGCTCAACCGTCAACAGCTTGACGATTGGCTTTTTGGGACACATTTCCAACAGCAACAACTTATCTTCCTCCTCCATCTTCACCCTGATGTTCAGTAACTCATTGCACGTCTGATCGAATTTTTGGATGTGACCTAAGACATCTCCACCTTCCTGCATCCGAAGGCTGTATGGTCTCTTCTTCAACATCAATTTGTTATACATATTTTTTTCCATATACATAATGTGCAACTTCAACCACAAACCTTTCGAGGTCCTCTCCTCTAACATTGAATAGAGCACCGCATTTGCCAAATATTTTCTAATCACAGAACAAACCTTCTTTTTCAGGGATATCTACTGACGATCCGTCATCCCTTCAGGTTTCTCCTCCAATGCCTGATCTAGATCTGTTTGAACCAAAAGATCTTCTATCCAAACTTCCACATGAAAAAATTTTCTTTCCCATCAAACTTCTCAAAATCAACCTTCATGTTGCTTCCTATAGTTGGATCCAAACCCAAAACACAACAAAACTCTAAGGGATTTGAGAAATACCTTGATAGGGTCCTTACTGAAATTTCAGCCTTTGAAGATTTTCAACTTCTGGAGTCTCCTTCTTTCTCCACATAATCCGTACTCTGATACCAATTGTTGGAGCAACTTCTCCAGATTGTGGATGTCAGAAAATAACAAGAATCTAATCATGAAGGTCCTTGAAGGCTAGCAACCAAGCAAAACAAAAACAGCCTTCAGGATTTCAGCAGCCTTAAAAATCTTGTCGGCAGGATTTCTTTCTGCGATTTGAACCCTTTCTCCATCAGATCTGAAACCCACCTTTTGAGACCTGAAAGTACCCTTGATGAAGTCTCCAAAAAATAAAAAATGAGGCATGGAACTCCTCTTGGGCGGCCAAGAGGGGGCGCACAAAAAGGGGGACATTCACAAGGAGGTGCTTGAAACTCTAGCGCCTTCTTTCTTTCCTTTTTGAGGAGGGCGGCCAAGAAATCCTAGGGTTTCTTGCTGCTAGGATGTGGAGAAGACCAGAGAGAGAGGAAGGAAAAGAGAGAAGGTTAGGGAGAAAATGATTTTAGTATTCTTTTGATTCATCGAATAAGAATACAATGTATCTTTATATACAGGGTCAATGTGACCCAATCCAAAAAACTCTTCTTGCTAACTCAATATAAGATTGCGCTCACCCAAGCCCATGTACACTCATGACTTGACCCAGTCTCATAATGTTAGACTCAATCCTAGTCCAAATATAAGTTGGCCTCTCAAGGCCCAAAATCTCTGAACCTCAAGATCCGAAAGGCTGACAGTCTTTCATCCTAGAGCCCAAACTAATCTAGAAACCTCATGACCACCCATTGACTTTAGATCTTGGCCTTAGCTTTGACTCCTTGAGCCTTGGGAGCACCACATAAGGCCCAATAAGGATCGATAGGACCGGCAAAATATGATCCGACCCATCAATTCGATCCGTGTTCGATCCGCCATAAATATATTTGGATCATAAACATGTTGGCTCATTTAATCCATTTAATATTTGGATCGGATCTGGATTTTAGATATTTAATCCATTTAATTTATTTAATATTCAGATCGAGTTGAGTCAGATAATCTACTTAACCCATTTAATCTATTTAAAACTTGCTTAACCTATTTCCGACCCATTTAATCTGATCTGTTTAACATATTTAATCTGTTTAAGACCTGTTTGATCTGTTTAAAACATGCATAATCTGTTTGTGATCTATTTAATCAAATTAATTTAATTTATTTAATCTAATTTGATCTATATAATAAATAAATTAAAAAAATTAAATAAAATTATTTATTTAATAAATAAATTAAATATAAATATAAATTTTTTAATATATTTTATAAATAAATTATATTTAAATTGATAATTTTCTGTTCCAGCCCATTTGGATCCAACCTAATTGCCGTCCCCGGACCGATCATTCTTTGGCGTAAACGGTACAACCCGAACGGGTCGACAGAAGAGGCGCATGAAAGTTGACCGAGGCCAGTAATCACTCCTCCGAAGGCCAAAGTCTTCTGTCTCTCTCCTCCCCCTCCCCCTCCCCCTCCTCATCCCCCCTACCCATCTCTCTCTTCTTTCTAACTCTTAACTCTTTCCGTTCTCAGCTGGCGTCCATGGAAGCTACAACCGGCGCGACCTTGTTCCTGGACAGCAGATTGGCCTTCCCGCCGGGCATCGCCACCGACGAGGTGCGGACGCTGTGCGTGGCCGGGAGGCGGCGAGCGGCGAGCATCAGCTGGGCTCGCAGGCTGGTGGCAGCGGCGCTGGAGAAGCGCGCCGGAAACGGGGGGAAGAAGGCAGGCGATGCGGTGCGCAACTCCAACTATGTCGTGCCCCTGGACAAGGCGTCCTGCCTCACCCGCCCCCTTGCGGAGATCCTCCGGGACCTCAACAAGCGAGTTCCCGACAAGATCATCCACACCGCCGACAATTCCATCCCTTGGTATCTCTCTCTCCCACCTCCCCCATGCCTGCTGATCTCTTCTTTACAATTGCTTCTAATCTGCTCGGTGCTATTTCTCGATTAGTTGTTGACTTAATGAGTATCTAAAGGGTCGAGGAAATGTTGGGGTGATCTTACCGTTAAATCAGACATTGTTGATGTACATTGTTGATGTGCCTGGTAAGATGGGTGTGGAAATGGGAAGAGGAAATATGGATCTGCTGCTGCTAAAATTATATGTGGAGCTGATGATATCCGTCTTCTTTTTCTGGTAAACTATATCCATGTGCTTTCCAAGAAGGCATCTTATGTTTATGTGTCAATCTCTTGGCTTGATTATGGTATGATCTCTCGGATAAGAATCTGGATATACGATTGCAGCTTTCAGGAGACTGTAAATATTATGAATTAGGGAAATCAAAAGTTTACTATAATTGGGATCTGGAAGCTGAAAGGTTAGTTAAGCCCTTTGCTTGCTAGCATAGTTGATTGTTTCTGGAGGACTGACCATTGCCAATATTGCATCAGCACTCATGATGTTTGATTGTCTGCATCTTTTGGCAAAACAGGAAGTCTTGAACTTGAAGTCATATTTTGATGGTTTCCATCTTTCCTGCAAGTGAAGCGCTTATATGGATGCTTGCAGGAACAGAGCAATCAAGCTGAGAAGCTTGTTTGTTCGGAAAGAAAGCTATCATAAGGAAAACTGGTCTGTAGGATAGAGAATGAGGGTGAGACTTAGTCGAGAACTATTCTCAAAAAAAGAGAGTACATGGAGAGCCCAAATTGTGATGCAACAGTGATAGCTATAACTCTATGTCATTTACCGGTTAATGGTTGCTAGGGGAGGAAGAGTGAGGTTTTAGTAGTGCATCTGTTTTCCTGGTTTTGGGTTGGTTTGTGTATTGACTCTGATCTTGACAATACCTGATGGACAATTGCCATATATGTGACAAAAGCACTAGAGTTTGTGTTTGTATACTTATATGTCTTTTATGGACTCTAGCAAATGGATCAGTTCGTAGGCTTCTCTGTGTGTGTGTGTGTGTGTGTGTGTGGTCTTTAGCAAACAGATGAGATTGTGTGGTCTCTAGCAGACAGATGAGATTGTAGGCTTGTGTATGGTAGGTTCTCATGTAGAGGAATTGATCAACTGCTTTTTTAATTTGCAGATGGTACAATGATACATTTTGGTCATTTGTTTTGGACATGCCCATTATCAAGGAGACTTGTACATACTTTGCATTGATTTGTTCTTTTGTTGGAATAATGGCACTGTCGATTGTATTCTGCTTAATTGCTAGTTTATATGGGGACATGGCGTACTTTATGCTCCACTAGGTGAGGAGGATATTCCTTGGTGTAGACTATGGTGCATGCTGTTTGGTAGGGGACTTGAAGGGTAGGAATCATTTTTAGTCTGCTTTTTCCAATCTTGAAAAAGTCATGATGTTTCCATCTAGACTGGTAGCTTGGGATGTGTTAACTCTGGTCTTGCTCTTGCATGACAATAATTTGCCTTACTCGATGTTTTTTATCATTCATCTTATTAATCATTTTTGCTGCTTTCTTCCTTTTCATTTCTTCCTCTTCTTTTTTTTTTTGGGCAAGCTTCCCCTCTTTTTCAATACAAATTGACTTCTATTGTCGAAGTGCAGTGTGTTTTTCTTCTTGTTGTATTTCTTATTTTAATTTTGATTAGCTCCCTTAGATTCCTTTTTTTGTGTCTCGAGGTGTTTCACATATGGGCAGTGCTTTACAACGTAGTGTTAAGTCTTATTATCTAGTTTTGATATATGTAGTACTTAAAAATTAGAATTGCAAGCTTCTATGACTTGCATTACAAATTTCCTCTAAGAAAATTCCCAAATGAATAACTTACAGTAGATTCATTACATATCTAACATGGATTTGCTTTGTAGCATGGTATTGACTACTACTAACTGGCTAAGCATAGTTACAAACTTACTTACTGGTATGATAAATTAAGTACATAGAATTGTTTGTCATTAAATGTAAAAGGCATGTTGTTCTCGATATCTTTGATTTTCATTGCATTAATGTTTGTCAAATGGAAAAAGATGCTGATTTAAGGCAACCACAATTATCCTTTCATGCTGGAACATTTTGAGTTATGAAGTTTGTTTATTTCTATCAGAATGATTTTGACATGCGCCACTACATGCACTTTATGATATTTCTAATGATGCAATGTGTTTTTGATCCTCTATCTTGTGTGGGCTAATTATTATTGTGTTTTCTTCTGGTATGTCTTATTTTAATTTTTATTGGCTCTCTAGTATTCCTTGTTTTTGTTTCCAAAGGTGTTTCATTTATGGGCAGAGCTTTATGGCATAGTGTTAGGAGTCAGTATTTAGATTTGATATTCTTACCACTTAAAAATTAGAATGCCAAGATTTTATGGCTTGCATTCCTGTCGACCTAGTAATTGATTTTGGTGAATACAAAATTTTTAAGTACTTATTTTGATATTAATGAGTTGGTGAAATTTTTGTGTAGATATTTTTGGAAAGCTAAAATCATTCTTAGGAAGCTCATATTGATCAACAAGTTTTGGAATCAAAAGAGGATGATTGGACAAAGCTACATCGTGAAAAATCAAGAAAAAGGAACTTAAAGTCGACCCCTAAATCTAAAAGAGTCTTTGACATGCATTTTTCAAGTGGCATAGATTAGAGTTGACCCCTACTTAAGTACGAGTTGACTCTCTCAGTTAGATAGAATGTAGAAGTTTCAGTACTAGACCTCGAGTTGACCTCTACTTGACTAGAACTAACTCTCTCAGGAAAGATAAAAAAGTATTTCTATGGAACGGTCCTTGAGTCGACCCCTACTTGATTATGAGCTGACTCATAGTTGCTCGAGTCGATCCCTACTTGGCCTCGAGTTGATTCGACTGAGGCTGATAGTAATAACAGCTACTTATGCAGAAATTTCAGATTTTTTCAAATAATTTTCAATGGCTAGAATTAGTAGTTTGACTTTTTTTGGAGTATTTAAAGGCTTTCAAACGTGATTAAAATAAGAGAAGATAAAAAGAGAAAAATAAAAGAGAAAAATCAAGTGAGAGCCCAAGTGCATTCATTGAGCATCCAAGAGAGCTGAAAGCAATGAATTTTTTGAAGCATTTAAAGAATTCCTTAGTGCTTTAATTGAAAAGCTTTCTCAGCACGTTCTCTAAAGAGCTTCATCGATTTTATTTGCTCTATTGGGAGCTTATATTGTGTTTACATTTATATATCTCATTTTCTGTTATAAGCAAGTTTCAATTGAGATTGAAACTTGAAAAAAGGCCCATCCAAGTCTGGAATTGAATTGAGTTTGTTCGTAAAAGTCTAGCAGAGGCTTTGGGAAGTGGTTTTGATTGATTTTCATGATAAAAATCAATTGGATTTAGATTGTGAGTACGAAAAACAATCTTGCTGTAATCTGGATATAGATTATAGCGGAATTCTCAAGGGAGGCTTGGGGAGCGGATGTAGGTGCGGGGTTTGGCACCAGACCACTATAAATTATGGATTTTTATGTGTGTCTTCTCTTTTGTTTGCATTATATCTTAATTGCTTATTTTTTCCAACGTTCTTCTTTTTGTATCACCTCACTATACTCCATATACTCTGAAATATATGCACAGTAAGTTTTAATTTTTGAAAAAAATCCAATTCACCCCCCTCTTGGGTTGTGTCTATGGGCAATAGTTCCAAATTTCTTCTAAAAAAATTCTCAAATGAATAACTCACATTAGATTCATTACATGCCCTATATAGATTGGGCTCCATGGTGATTTACAATATTATACATCCAAGTAGTATACTTCTAGATTGACTTAGCAATATGAGGAAAAAGGAATGATAGAATAATGTTAACTATAGATAATTGTTTGTCTTTAAATATAAAAAGAATATTTTTCTCGATTTCTTTGATTTTGCATGTTTTAGTGTTGGAAGCCACAATTATCCTTTCATGCTCGAATCAAATTGAGTGATAAAAGTATATTTTGTTGCCTTATATAGATTGAGCTTTATGGCAATTTATAATTATTATCTATCCAACTAGTATACTTCTAGACTTAGCAAGACGAGGAAAAAAGAATAATAGGATAATATTAAGGATAGCGAATTGTTTGTCTTTAAAGGCATATTTTTCTCGGTATCTTTGATTTTCAGTGTTTTAATGTCTAAAGGAAGCCACAGCTGTCCTTTCATGTTGGAATCAAGTTGAGTGATAAAACTATGTTTTGTTTTTTGTTAGAAGATTTTGACATGCACCATTTCATGCATTTTATGGTATTTAGTATGTCTAATGTTATTTTGATCCTCTATATTGCTCAGGCTAATTCTTTTTTTTTTTTTTAAAATTTAGTATGTTTTCTTCTTCTCATTGCATTTCTTATTTTAGTTTTAGTTAGCTCTCGTTTATTTCCTTTTTCCTTATATCCTAAGGTATATCATACATAGTTCGCCATGCTGTTGTGGACCACCCCATACTGGGTGTACCATACTGAGCATACTATACCGGTGGTACATCGAACTAACCCTTGTACTAGGCACACGGACACTACTAGTATGATACCGATATGAGATCTAGTACTAAGATAGTGAACTTTGGTTTCATATATAGACATAGCTTCATGGCATGGTGCTAATAGCCACCATCTAGCACTAATATATTTGCTATTTAAAAATCACAAAGCCAATTTCTTATGGCTTGCATTCCAAATTTCTTCTAAGAAAATTTCCCAAATAAATAACTCACATTAGATTCATTACATGTCCTAGATAAATTAAGCTTTTTGGCATAATATACCTAAACACATAGCAATATAAGGAAAAAGGACTAATTATATAAATTAAGTATAGAGAATTGGTTTTCATTAAATGTAAAATGCATATTTTTCCCGATATCTTTGATTTTTGATGAAGTTTCTTAATGTTTATCAAAAGGGAAAAGATACAAATTTAAGACAGCTACGATTATCCTTTAATGCTCAAATCAATTGAGTGATGGAAGTATATGATTCCAAAATACATAACTGCCTTCATTTTATGATATTTGTTTTGATATAATGCTATTTTGATTCTTTATCTTGTCTGGGCTGATTCTTGTGTTTGTTTATGTAGGTATCACACTAACAGAATGTTGAGCTTTTATGCCCCAGGTGAGCCTTTCTTCCTGTACTACTATGATGCTGATGCTGATAGTCCTATCAATATTTTTTTCTTTTAATGGAAAGAATTGGGCAAAGCCAAAGCCCAATCCAAAATTTTTAATGTAATACTTCTAATACGATGGTTAGCCTGTGAAAGCAAAACCATGCATAGAAGGGTAGGATCTAGTTTTTGCTTTAGCATCATCCTTTTCTTGTTAGAACACACCACAGCCCAATCTTTGAGAAGAAATAAAATACCATCCAGCATAACGGCCTGAGATCCCTCTTTACTTCTGAAGACTCATTGTATTTCTTTCTAGTTAAACATGACCATTGATCCAAGACTGACGTAGGTAGGACCCTCATTCTCTGCTTCAAGGCCAAGAACAAGAGCATTGTGATATACTTCTAATCATTAGTTTTGCCAGGTTTTGTGCCTATCTCGTTGAAGCTTTTCTTCTTAATCTTTTTTCTTAGTCAAGCTTTAATATCAGAAACTGCGATTTATGAATTTAGTATATGCAGTACCAGATGACATCAAGCACAATAGGAGTCAGATAATTCCTAGAACAAAATCTGCAGGCTTGATAGGTTATATCTGCCGGTTGCAAGTCATTGAATTTTAGAATCTTGAGGTCAACCTTTTCTTAGTTTTATGGCAGACCTGTTTCTGAATATGATAAATGGTGATTGCAAAGTCCTGTTCATATTGTTCTGCAGTACAGCTACTTTATTTGGGTAATTTATTTGTCACTGCATAAATCTTATCTCAAATGAATCAATTTTTCTGTAGTAGGAGCGAATTCCTATCACATTTGATGTTTCTAGGGCCTGTTTAAATGCCGAAAGAATTTCTCAGTTGGATAAGATCTTCCAATGAACACTGCTTTTGAAAAAGATCGGGGCGGTTGGAGCAGCAACTAATCTCTAGTTTGAGAGATGAGATACACTGGTAAAGTATTCATTATCCATATAAACCAGGGATTAGTTTCTCCTCATGCTGTCTAATCTCTTTGAATCGCCTAGATTTCCAGCACATTTTCTGAAGCGAAGTTCGTGCTGGAAGATCTTATCAATCTGATAAGATCTGCATCCAAACAGGCCCTAAAATGTGAGCTAGTGAAAAAGTTATCTCATTCTGTAGGTACCTATCAGTGGCATCATCTCGATACCTGTTCTTGATATTGATGGACTCCTTAAGTTCTAATTGCAAAATCTGTATATATTTGTGCTTTGGCTATCGATCTTCTTATAGGGGTCAAACTGGCAATGGCTGGGACAACTTGATATGCATTAGAAATACCTGTTGCAAGTGGTGCACATAATTTAAAATCTATTAATTTATATGTTCATTGATATTTCTTTCTCAAGGCTGGTGTGGAGAAGTTCGCGATGTTACATTCTCCAACAATGGAAGTGTAACAGTGGTATATCGTGTTACAATCCGAGGATCAGATGGAGAGGTACTTGCACTACAGTTTTGTCCCTAATTCATGATTCTTGCATTTCATATTTATTTGTTGTGATATGAGTGAAATAATTAATGTTGAAGCACCTGCTCTTTACTTTTACT
This sequence comes from Elaeis guineensis, assembly GCF_000442705.2. Lineage (NCBI taxonomy): Eukaryota > Viridiplantae > Streptophyta > Magnoliopsida > Arecales > Arecaceae > Elaeis > Elaeis guineensis. Next base: position 87,743,563 of record NC_026000.2, read on the forward strand.
GCTGGATAACTGCATCATTGGTCTCCTATTAGACTATTAAAAAAGATGCAATGCTGTATTTTTCTGCCGTCATTTTTTTTAAATAGAAGGAAAAATTAGCTTTTTTATTTACAATTATAAGGGCAATGTTAGAGTTACAGCAAATTTCTTGATCTAATCGAGAAGGAAGATTTTCCCCAACTTGCTCAACTTGAACCTCTCAAAAGAAAATTAGAAAAGACGCAAAATTTATGAAAGTAGGGTTTATATTTTTTTTTATTTCATTGATGATCAATTGATGCTTCAATTGATGAATCAAAATTGAGATTCATAGCCTTAATTTATAATAGTAGTGAGGTCAACCCTTGCATAACTCAAGTTGGATTCCTCTCTTAGTTTGAATAGGACTAGTTTTTCAAAAATAGACATAACTGATAGAAATAAATATAAAAAGCTAAAGCCTATAGAAGGTAGATCTTGATTTCTACATTGACTTTATCTTTTATTGCTCTACGTAATTCTTCCTAAGTTGGGAGATATGCCTAGTTAAAATCCTTTTCGAAAAGAAACTATTTGTTTTGATTGGCTCATTTCAAGGTCCAAATGATGGAATTTCAGCCCATTTCAATCTCCTAAGGTGTTGGTGTTATGTTGTAGATATCGAAAAGTTATTTGAATAGAAAAACGATCTTCTCAATCAAGCATTGTATGATCAAGTTGTGACCTCCAAAAGTTTGGCGCAAGTTTTGGATTTTTGATATTGCAGATCTTGCTTTTGGACTTTATCCAGCCGCATCTATAGTGGCCAAAGTGGTCCTGATTGAGTATAATGATCCTCATAGATCAGGCTCTCTTTGTTTAGGGGATTTAGCTCTACTAAATCAGAGCTGATGGTGGGGAAACACATTCTTTCCTGCCTCATAGCTGAACCATTTTTTGTTGCTTGGAGACGATTTTCGACTTTGGTCTTCTTTGCTAGATGGTAGATTCTCATCTTTAGATGTGGGAGATAACTTCACTATAGAAGTTGCTGGTGTGGCTACAGGAGTTGCTAGTGCTTATATTGAAAGTATCACTAATTGAGACATAATCTAGGTGAGTTGGATGATCTTCAACTCTAGTTGTGTGAGATATCCCTTCATCTCATTATCGATCGAAGTAGAAAAAAACTAGCAATCATACTTGTTTTCATCCTTCGATGTTCTTCAAGCACTGATACTGAAGTTATCTCCCACATGAAGAATTTTTGCCATATACTAAGGTTCCCACAGACATACTAGGGCAAAATTCATTCGGCAAAAATTCTTCATTTCGATCATATACTAAGGCTCCCATAGATATAGAGGACCAAGGCTGTGATATCAACCTAATCTAATTGGGGATTTGGAAGATTTCTCTCAACCCGCTCAACTCAAACCTTCCAATAGAAAATTAGAAAAAATGAAAAATTTGTGAAAGTAGGATTTATGTCTACTTTTTTCTAATTGATGATCAATTAATGAATTAAAACTGAGGTACATAGCCTTTAATTGTAATGGTAGTGAAGTCCACCCGTGCACAATTTTATTAGATTTCTCTCCTAGTTCAAATAGGACTAACTTTCCAAAAATAGACATAGCCAGTAGAAATAGACACAAGAAAGCTAAAATCCTACAGAAGGTAAAATTTGACTTCGCATCAATTTTACTTGCTGTTAGAAGATATGCTCAATCAAGATCTTTTTTTGAAAAAGGAATTTTTGTCTTGGTCGGCCTATTTTAGGGCCCAAATGAAGAATTTTTGCCCGTTTTAACCTCCTAGGGGTCGAATCGGGCATCATATGACCAAGTTATGGTCTCTAAAAGTTTGACATGTGATTTGTTTTCCTGATGTGTGGATCTTGCTCCTGGAGTTTCAAGCCCTACCTATAATGGCCAAAGTGGTCTATATCAAGTCTGATGATCCTCCTAAATTATTTCTAACGGATTTAAGTGATTGCCCCACTAGTGATAGCACTACAAGAGAGAGGTAAAAGAACTAACCAAGTTCATAAACATAAACTACCTTATCCACAAGCCAAATTGAAAGATCATTAACCATATTTCAGAAAAAAGAGTTCTGAAGCCTCTAGACCGAAAAGCATCTGAGACTGTAGGTGAGCCTTAGTCAACCTAAGTGAAAAGAAATGCAATGTAGGAAAGTTATTTTATTGGGCACCAAGATGCCAGTAAAAAGAGGTGTTCAAGTAGACATGATGATGACTCCAAAGATGGTCTGAAGAACGCAGTAAATGCTACCACTTGGTGGGGTCCTGAAAAATTTACTAAACATGGTGATAGAGTTGCAGCCGATTCAAGCACTTACCATCAACAATATGAACTTACAGAGGATATAAGATGGAATGGCTAACCTATATCATAAATGTTGTTCTTCTATAGCTTATATGACTGGTGTGATATAGAATGATCATCAATTTATTCTCACAAAGAAATTATTGGAAACCTATAGACATGAAGGAAGAATCTGTGTACCTGAGAAGTAAAATGCAAAGTAGTATATGTGGATGTTGGAAATATCAAAGACAAGCATGAGAACAATAGCAGGTTTAATTGCTACATGAAAATGGCTTATAGACATTTTCAAGGTTTAACTTTAATGCACAAATTCTTTTAGAGTGATTACGTATGTATTAAATACTGAAATTTTGGATAACACTGCTGTATGTTAAATATAAATTAGGTAATTTGAGATCAGAAGGGAGCATGAAATGAAAAGATGTGCTTACAATTGTATACTGGCTATAAATTCATGTTCTCAGAGAGGATTATTCAAGATAACTTAGTAGACATACAGCACCTGATGAGTATCCCTTGATTGGATAGCTTGTTGAGCGTAGGTAGTGACAAGTTTGCTTGGGCAAAGATGGGGAATAGGAAAAAAGTGAGAACTTGCAACGAGATAGGAAATAATTTAATAATTAGGTTTAAAAAATAAAAAAATAAAGATATAGGGGGTACCACTATTAAGATATTTTATGATTTTTTCATGTAAAAGTTGTATCCATTTTATGGTTTGATATATTTCTTACAAGTACTTGTTAGCCTAACATCAATCCTCTACTTTTGGCATTTGGCTTCAAACTGGCCATGGTAGTGTTACGGATGCTGCAGTCTAAGAGGTATACCTAAAACGGGTGTCTCATGACACCTAGGTCATAACATAGCAATGTTACTAGTTTTCGTCGGACAGTACCAAATTAGCAATTCGGGGCAACCGAGTCAAACCACTCGGTTACATGGTTTAGCTGGTTGAATCGAAACTAGTTGAGAGGGCTTGAAGGCTCGAAGAACTCTAGCTCCCTCAAGGCATTCCCTTTTGCTCTCCCTCCCACCTCCTCATCCAACCTTGTCCTCCGATGACGCCGTCTGATGGTGTCTCATCCACGTCCTATGACAACAATGATGTCTTAGTCAAGAGAGTCCTCTCTCTCGATCCCTTTTGCTAGAATCAGGGTTGTCAAATAGCTCAAAGTTCTTAAAGCCCTCACAAAATCCTTCCCGTCTCCCTCTCCCACCTCCTCTGGCCTCTACCTGCTTGCAAAGCCTCATTAGACATCTTTCTCTCCATATTCGATCTCTCTCTCTTAAGTCTAGAGGCCTTACAGGTCTGTGGTTTGGTACATTATTGACACAGTCTAGGCCACGCTTTGATGAAAAAGAGAGAAATAAGATGCACGGAACAAAGAGAACAACAAAAAGGAAGAAGAAACTCTTTTTTGGAGTTTTGACTCAATAATAGAGAAAATAAACTCACTATAATGTTAGCCAAAAGGGCCATATTTATAGATGAAAAAATCCTAACTAAATGCATAAACAATCAGAAACAAAATAGAAAAAATATCAAGATTTTCAATTCATCTAGGATCCTTCGACTCCCGTTGACCTGTCAAACGATAGAATCTGGCTTCAAAACTGGCTGTGACAGCAAAGTGTCAGGCTTGTAGAGCACAAAAAGAGCTTTTCGAATTGGGATCTTATAAGCGATTCTGACTTCGGATGGGAGTTATGCTTGTTCTAGTATGGCGGAGTCAAAATTTGGCAGGGTCTATTGCAATTAGATTGATTTTTTGTCCCTTTCGGGCTTAGTCCATCAAATTAAGATATTTACCAGTTGAGGCATCTATGTCATACTTCCCAGATTGGAAAGAACTCGCCCTCGAGTTAGAAGTTTTCATTGCTTCCTTCAAGTAAGAGTAATTCATCAGAAGGTTGATGATGGTCTCTGACTTTGATTTAGGTAGGTCCTCCATCGACGTCAGAGTAAGCTTCTGACGGTCCTTCCAGAATGAGTAAGTGTTTTGGCAACATTATAAGTGATGCTGCAATTATACTACCAAGGCTTCCCCAAAAGCAGATGACAAGCATCTTTGGCAACAATGTTGCATCAAACTTGGTCAAAGTACTTTTGCTTGATAGAAAATGATATAAGGCGGCAACTATCGATGACCATCTTGCTTCCTTTTTGGAACCATGATAGCTTATAAGGCCAAGGATGTTTTTCAGTGGTCAGGTTCAATTCAATGACGACCTCCTGAGAGATGACGTTCTTGCAACTACCTCCATCAATAATGATCGTGCAGACCTTTTTTCAATACGGCAGCAAGTATGGAAGATATTGGCTCGCCTTCAATCTTCTTTCTTCTTTTTGGGAGTAAGTACACTCTTTTGAACAACTAAAGCCTCTCATCTCCAAACAGTAGAGAATCATCCCCCTCTTCACCTCCTTCGTCATAAATAGGCTCTTGATCCTTGTCAGATAGTTTGTCTCCTTCTATTAGTAACTACTTCTCGGGCCGATCTTGCCATAGTTATAGCACTGCAGAGTAGAAAAACCAACCAGAGCGGGCTTAGAGGATTTCGAATTAACAACGCTACGAATGGGAGGGGTAGAAATTGTGTTGCACCGTATGTCTCCCTGATTCTTTGACGCTTGGTTGCTCTGCAGGGGAGGATTAGACCTAGACACAAGCCTTTGTCGTTACTGCTCAGCAACTACGGCACGATGGTCAGCCTTTTTGACTATCCACAGGAAGTGGAGCCTCAAGGCATCTTGGATTTGCTGCCTTAGTCCATCAAGATATCTTGCAGCCATCTGTTCCTCACTCTCTGTCAGGTTGTTTCTGAAGGAAAAACCATCTTATAGTGATAAGTATGTGTTGGGTATAAAATACCCTCAGCCGAAGTTCACAGCAGGATTGATCCTCCCAAGACTCATCTGGCTTTCAACTGCAGATGGTACCTCTCCGAACTGCCTCGGACCTCGCCAACAGCCGAACTTCACTAACGACAGATTTCTACAACTACCGAACTCCTACGGGAGCCGAATCTCGTCTCCAACTCCGACTACAAGCAGACTTAGTCCGGACTCCTACGGGAGCCGGACTCCGGCCCCGACCTCATCGGCTGGAAGGCTCCGCCCGGACTCCTACGGGAGCCGGACTTCGTCCCCGACTTTGAATACTGGTAAATTTCGTCCGGACTCCTAAGGGAGCCGGACTTCATCCCTGACTTTGATTGCAGGTAGACTTCGACCGGACTCCTACGGGAGCCGGATCTCGTCCCCAACTCCAGCTACAGGAAGACTTCAACCGGACTCCTACGGGAGCCGGATCTCGCCTCCGACTCCGGCCACGGGGAAACTCCGTCCGGACTCCTACGGGAGCCGGACTTCGTCCCCGACTTCGACTACTGGTAAATTTCGTCCGGACTCCTAAGGGAGTCGGACTTCATCGCTGACTTTGGTTGCACGTAGACTTCGACCGGACTCCTACGGGAGCCGGATCTCGTCCCCAACTCCAGCTACAGGAAGACTTCAACCGGACTCCTACGGGAGCCGGATCTCGCCTCCGACTCCGGCCACGGGGAAACTCCACTACTCCACTACTCTTTGCAACAAACTCCGCCTGACTCCGGGCAGTCCACTGCCAGACAGTTACAGATGTCACTATCAGTCTACTGCCCCCTTTTCGCCTATAAAAGGGGACCCCAGGTACGTTATTCTATAAGCTCTCGTTTTTACCTAGAAACTCTGTTAAAATTTTCATTCGAGCACTCTATTCTTGTTGAGGCAGAGAATTGACTTGAGCGTCTGAGGGTCTTGTCGGAGCAACCCCATCTCCGGTTTAGACTTCTTTTGCAGGTCCCGGCGGCGACCGCGACTCCCTTGACTCCAGCTTCTCCGGCGCAAGCGGATTTTTGCACCAACAGGATTGGCGCTAGAGGAAGGGCGGCGAACCTTCGCAGTACCCTTGTTCTTAAAGGAGCGCTCAACGGGACCACCTCTGGTCATCTTCTCCGACATCCACTCCTTCTCCCACCTGATCTTCGCCCGATGCCTCCCCGCAGGGCATCCACACGGCGATCTACGGCCTCCGCGGCCAGATCACAGGCTCCGGCCTCACCTCCAGTCTCCCAGCCTCTGCCAACTCCTCCGGCGACGGCGGTTGGCACGGAGCAATTCGACCTGCTGGTGCAGCAGGTCAGAGGCCTAACTGAAGCTGTGCAGGCCATGCAACAGCAGCAGCAGCCGCAGGCATCGGTGCGGCCGGAAAGAGCGTCGCCGGAACTCCAAAACCCGGCGGCGGGATGCGCCACTTGGGCCAGCCGCCCAGTCTTTCTCGGAAAGACGAATCCAAGGGTGGAAAGCCCCCAGTCCGACCACGACTCCACCCCTGGAAGATCTCTACCCCCATTCTGCCAGAGGACCCTCGAGACCCGTAGTCGAGAGGATTTCCTGGACCGGAGGCTCCAGGAGATGAATCGGCGGATCGAAGAACTCCGCCACGCACCCCCCGCTTATGGTGAAGATATTTGCACTGACCCTCCCTTTTCTCAAATAATCATGCAAGAACCCATCCCGCCGAACTTCAAACTCCCCCAGTTCGAAAGCTACGACGGGACTTCGGACCCGGTTGATCATCTGGAGGCCTTCCGGACGATGATGTTGCTTCATGGCGCACCTGACGCCATTCTATGCCGAGCCTTCCCATCCACCTTGAAGGGAGCGGCGAGAAACTGGTACTCGGCGCTGAAGCCGGGTACCATCTTTTCCTTAGATCAAATGAGCCACCAATTTGTGGCCTATTTGTCAGCAGCCGGCGCCCCCGGAAGGGTTCGGAGTCCCTCATCAATATCAAGCAGAGGGAGGGGGAGTCCATTCGAGCCTACATCAACCGCTTCAATGTCGCCGCGCTGGAGGTCCAGAACTTGGACCAGTCAGTAGCAATGGCCGCTCTGAAGGGCGGCCTTCAGAAGAACGACCTTTTGTTCTCCCTGGAGAAGAAATACCCCAGGGATTTTGTTGATCTGTTGGCTCAGGCCGAGGGGTACGCCCGAGCGGAAGAAGCCTTCAAAATGAAGGACGAGGAGACTGCAAGAGAACGGCAGGCGGGAGACTCGGGTAAGCCCGCAGTCGAAAAAGGGCCGAGAGAGGCTCGGCCACGTTCTCGATCCCCTTCTGGGCACAAGCGTGTCCAAACTCCGCCCCGGGTACGTAGGCAGAGAAGTCCGGATCGCGGGGTTCGGCGGAGTTCTCCACCGAGAAGATTCCGCAACTACGCCCCCCTCAACACCTCGAAGACCCAGGTACTGATGGAGGTCAGGGAGTAGCTCCCAGGCCTGAGAGGATGCGCACACACCCCGGAAAGCGCAACCCCAACAAGTTTTGTCTCTACCATCGCGACCACGGCCACGACACGGAGGAATGCATCCAGCTCCGAGACGAGATCGAGGAGCTCATCCGGCGAGGTCGACTCGATAGGTTCATTCGACGTCGGCCTGAGGGTAGAGAAGATCGGCCAAGGGCCCTACCGCAACCCGAACCGCCAAGGAGGGAGGAGCAGCCCGGAGATCGGCCTCCGATCGGAACCATCGACTCCATCACCGGAGGGCCTCAAGGAGGGGCGGACCTTCCATGACCGCGGAACTCGAGAAACCTGTAAATGTACTGCTCACGACTTTGCTCTGAATCTAAATTCCTTTCGAACTTTGCATGTCTTTCTCTTTTGGCATGGATCTGTCACGATTGGGGATGACCCCTTCGAACAATTAACACAAGGTCATGTTAGGAACAGGAGGGGAACCTCGTCCTAACATGAGCCAAGTGAAAGTCCGATTATTGTAAGATCGGATTGGGGGAAGGCCCGTTTAACGGCTCTCGAATGCCCCCTGAATCATGTTAGGGACAGGAGGAGAACCTCGCCCTAACATGAGCAAAGTCAAAGGTCCGGTTCTTTTAGACCGGATGGGGGGAGAGGCCCTACAACGCCCTAATGTGCCCTCACAGTCATGCTAGGGACAGGAGGAGAACCTCGCCCTGACATGAGCAAAGTCAAAGGCCCGATTCTTTTAGACCGGATGGGGGGAGAGGCCGAACAGCGCCCATATGCGCCCCCACAGCCTTGTCAGGGACAGGAGGAGAACCTCGCCCTAACATGAGCAAAGTCGAAGGCCCGGTTCCTCTTAGACCGGATGGGGGGAGAGGCCGAACAGCGTCCACATGCACCCCCACAGCCTTGTTAGGGACAGGAGGAGAACCTCGCCCTGACATGAGCAAAGTCGAAGGCCCGGTTCCTCTTAGACCGGATGGGGGGAGAGGTCGAACAGCGTCCACATGCGCCCCCACAGCCTTGTTAGGGACAGGAGGAGAACCTCGCCCTAACATGAGCAAAGTCGAAGGCCCGGTTCTTTTAGACCGGGTGGGGGGAGAGGCCCTTGCAACGACCCTTATGCGCCCCCACAGTCCCGTTGGGGACAGGATGAGAACCTCGTCCTAACCTAAGCAGAGATCGACTACGTCAAGAACAGAAGGAGAACCTCGTCCCGAGGTGACAAAAACTCGGCCGCCCAACAAAATTGGGTAAAGGAAAAAGTCCCCTCAATGGCACCTCAACACTTCTACGTGACCCCTCAAAAAGCAAAGGGAGGATCCTCACTTGAAGAGAGGAGGAAAACTAAAAAGGAGAGTGGCGAATAACGCCGGCGACAGATGAAAAACAAACCGCACCAAAGATCTAAGGAGCCTCGCCTCAATAAAGACGAAAAGTTCCTACCAAACATCTCCGACCTCTAAGAAAGCTCTCGACACAGGTCAAGAAAGCAGCGACGCCTTCGAGGTAACGCGGAGTTCGGACCATCAGGCTCGAGCCTATGGCCGTGGACGACAAGAAAAGCAAGTCAGCGTAGCGACGGCTGGACACCTCCAAGTGACGCCAAAGTTGGACAAGTCAAAAGACGAAAGAAGTTCGACGGACGACGATTCAACACAGTACGTGGACAAGGTAACACGAAATCCCCTTTTCATTTCATTTGCGAAATATACACCACGAAGCCCAGAAGGCCAAAGGAAGAAAAACAAAACAACGAGAGCAAAACAAAACAACAAAAGAGAAAATGTATGCATAGAAAGACGGAAGGCCAAAAAGAGCCCTAGGGAAGCTCTGCTCCTTCCGATCTCGAATTATCTGCTTCGCCCCTTATCCAGGACTGCCTCAGATTTTCAACTTCTTCTTCTAGCTCTCCCTTTTTCAGCTGCGCGTCCTGGAGCGCCCGACGGAGTCGCTGGCTTTCATTCTCCGCCTCTCGACGCCTCTTCCTCAGGACCTCGGATTCCGCCTCAGCGTCCTTGACGGCCTGTTGCTCACACACTAGCTGGATCTTCAACTGCTGCAGCTCGGCCTTCCCCTCCCCAAGGGCGACAGAAAGCCCTTCTGCAGTTCTTCTTAGGGATTGGAGTTCATTGGAGTCCCGAGAGGAAGCGAGCTGAGCCCTGTCAGCCAACTGCCTTTGAAGACGGGCGACTTCGTCGGTCGCCACCTTGAGCCTCCCTTGGTATTCATCCACCTGCCTGCGCCAGCCGGCCCGATGCACGTCATAGCTCACCGCGGCATCTTGAAGCTGCTGCTGAAGGTCGGAGACCTTCGACCACTCCCGGTCGCCGTCAGCCCGGGCCAAGAGTCGGGACGAGCTTCCCTCCAGCTGGCCGATCCTCTCCTTCGCAGCCGACAGTTCCACCCTGAGAGCACTGATCTTGGCAGCTTGAGCCCAAATTCGATCGCTGGCGCTCTTCTTGTATTCCTCAAGCTCCTTCGCAAAGTCCGTCTTCCTCCGGCTGTACTCCATGATCCCCTTCATGTGGAGATTCCGAAAGCGGGTGGCCTCCGCGGTGGCTTCAGAGTGACCCTCTCTCAACCTCACCTTCCATCTTCTTTGTCCCTTTTGTCAAGTGAAGAACTAACTTCCTTAGTCGTCGGATCGTGGACTTCAGCGGGATCCCCGGGGGCAGGGGAAGTGCTTCGGCAGGGCACTGCCATCGGGAGACAAAAGCGTCAAGGCGCGTCTCATCACAGAAAGAAAAGCAGAAAGGGGAAAGGAAGAAGGGAGAAGCCATCCACGACAAGAAATTCAACTTTATTGATTGAATGTTTCTTAAAGACAAAAAGAAAAGGAAAAATTGCAGCAAAAGAAAAATACAAGGTTGGAGGTCTCAGACCTCTGTGGTAGGGGTGGGGGAGCTCGGTGTCCCTGGAAGGGGGGCTGCGGCAGCAGTGGCAGCAGGAGAGGGACCGGCCTCATCTTCAGACTCCTCACCCAGGAAGCTGAGGTCGAACTCCGAAAATTTCTTGGCCATCTTCTCCTGGCAGAGCTCGAACCCCTTGATGAATGCTTCCTGACCGAATCGGACATTCAGGTCCCTCATCTCCGCGGAGGCCTTGAACTCCTCTACCGCAAGAATCCTGGCCTCCGAGATCAGGACTGGAATCTGCTCAGCCAAGTTGGCGACCTCGGCCTCCGCCTTTCTCACCGTCTCCTCCGAGGTCTGCTTCTCTTCCTCCCGGGTCTGTTTCTCTCTTTCTAGGGCCTCTTGGAGGGCGATTACCTCGGCTGCCTTCTCTTCGAGATGGGCGATTTCGGCCCGGCGACGCTCCTCCGCTTGGATGGCGTTCCTCCTCGCCCGGTTCGTCGCCTCGATGTTGGCAAGGAGCTGGTGCCCAATCTGTAAGGACGGCTAGGGGATCAGAGCAGGGGTCGAAAAGTCAATTAAATGAAGATTTGTTTACCTCGAGAAAGGACCCTAAGGAGTCCCAAATCCGCTGCTCAGGATCGGCGCGGTCGATCCTCTCGGCGACTTAGGGCAGAATGCAGCCGTCGATCAGTCGCTTGATCAAGTCCCTGTCATTGAAGGGGTTCTCCAGCCCTTCTTCGGAATAGAGGGACTCTTCCACGGCGGCTCGGCGGCTACTCCCCCTGCGGGCCACCGACTTCCTTCTCATCCCCCTCTCGACTCCGGGTGCCTCCGTAGAATGGACCCCTAGTTGGCGGGCTCCTTGAAGAGGCTCGGGGGGCCGGTGGTTCGGTGTCCGAAGGAACGTCGATCGCGGGAGCCGCCTGGGTAGGCGCGGCCGAATTCGTCTCCTCCACTCTGGCCTTCTTTGCTGATCTGGAGGCCGCGGCACCTTTTCTTTTGTGGGCCTTGAGGCCCCTGGCGAGCATCCGTACGGCTTCGGCGTCCATTCTTAAAAAAAAAAAAAAAATTGAAAATCAGTGATAGGGTAAAAAAGGAAGAAGTGGCATGCAAAAAGAAAAAAAAAAAGAAGAGAGAAGAAGAAGAAAAGAAAAGAGAGCGAAGAAAAGGGAGAGAAGAAAAGAAGAGAGAAAGAAGGAGGACGGAGGAAAAGAGGAGAAGAGAAAAGATGGAATACTCGCAGGATCTTGGGAGATCAAGCCGATGTTGAACAAAAATTGCTCCCTCAGAAGGTTGGGAAGGGAAGGAGCGGAATAGTCAAGAAGCTTCTCCGGGCGGCCTGAAGGTCGTCCTCTCCCAGGCTGGGAGCCCGACGGACAGAGTCCCTCAGAGAGCCCCAAGGGGGCAGGCTCAGCCTCAGGGTCGGGCAGTGGACGAAGAGGTATTTCCCCTTCCAGTTGTGGATTGAAGAGGGAGCACCCTTCAGCAACCCCTTTTTGCCAAATTGGGGGGAGAAATACCACCAGTCCTTCGCCGAAGGGTGGCGCTTGAAAGTGTAGAAATGCCTAAACAAAGAAAGGGATGGCTGAACCTCAACTACGTGGCAAAGGAAAAGAAACCCTATTAAAAACCTAAAGGAATTCGGAGCTACTGAAGCCAAAGAGATATCTAAGAAGCGGAAAAGGGCAACAACAAAGGGCGGAAGAGGAAGCCGGAGTCCGGCACGGAACGCCTCTTGATACAGGCAAAAACGACCGGGTGGGGGAGTGCTAGCCCGGTCGGAGGAGCTAGGAAACTCCAGGTCGTATTCCGGAGGAACTCCGTACTGAACCCTTATCAACAGGAGTTCATCCGAAGTCAGGGAGCAGGGAATGGTGCTCGGCGCAAAAACTGGGTGAAGCCCAATCCCAGATGTGGGTTCGTCTACAGAATGGGGGTCCTGGGGGGCTGAGGCGGAGGAACTCCCTGAACCGCCAGAGGCGGAGATGTTGGAAGACATTTCGAACGACTTCAGACGAAAGCCCTAAAGATCCTAGAGAAATCGGACGGGACAAAGGATGAGAGGTTGCGGGAGACCAAATCGAAGGAATACGACAGGAGAAAAGGCCCCCAAGGTGGCAAGAAGAAAAACGAAGGTTCTGGGACTAATCTAGATCGCTCTGGAGGATGCAGAAGAGCGAGGACAGGGATGACTCGGAAGACGCCTAGGGCCAAGGAAGACGCCAAGGGAGGTCAGGGCTCTCGAAGAAAAGGCGGATACCGGTAGAACTTTCAGGCGGAAAGGCGGGTTTAAATAGACCCTGGGATCCGACGCCATAATGATCGCGAATCCCCCCAGACCGACCCGCGCTCGACGCGTGTCCCACTCGCCTCAGCAGGCGGCTAAAAGTGGCTGACAGCTGACGGAGCCATTATTACGCCGTATCTGGGCCAGCGCGCCAGCGGGGATTCCGAAGGGTCCCTTCGAACCACCCGATTCGAAAAGACTCCAGCACGCGCATATTTAATGCCAAAATATCTGGGGGCGGTCGCGCACAGGATTCAAGGGGTTAACTTCGGCTGCGAAAATTTCTCTGTACTTTCTTCATTCGAAATTCGAAACTCGGAAGTAGGAGGACTGGTGCTAGGTATAAAATTTCTCAGCCGAAGTTCACAGCAGGATTGATCCTCCCAAGACTCATCCGGCTTTCAACTGCAGATGGTACCTCTCCGAACTGCCTCGGACCTCGCCAACAGCCGAACTTCACTAACGGCAGATTTCTACAACTATCGGACTCCTACGGGAGCCGAATCTCGTCTCCAACTCCGGCTACAAGTAGACTTAGTTCGGACTCCTACGGGAGCCGGACTCCGGCCTCGACCTCATCGGTTGGAAGGCTCCGCCCGGACTCCTACGGGAGCCGGACTTCGTCCCCGACTTTGACTACTGGTAAATTTCGTCCAGACTCCTAAGGGAGCCGGACTTCATCCCTGACTTTGATTGCAGGTAGACTTCGACCGGACTCCTACGGGAGTCGGATCTCGTCCTCAACTCCAGCTACAGGAAGACTTCAACTGGACTCCTACGGGAGCCGGATCTCGCCTCCGACTCCGGCCACGTGGAAACTCTGTCCGGACTCCTACGAGAGTCGGACTTCGTCCCCGACTTTGACTACTGGTAAATTTCGTCCGGACTCCTAAGGGAGCCGGACTTCATCCCTGACTTTGGTTGCAGGTAGACTTCGACCGGACTCCTACGGGAGTCGGATCTCGTCCCCAACTCCAGCTACAGGAAGACTTCAACCGGACTCCTACGGGAGCCGGATCTCGCCTCCGACTCCGGCCACGGGGAAACTCCGTCCGGACTCCTACGGAGCCGGACTTCGTCCCCGACTTCGATTACTGGTAAATTTCGTCCGGACTCCTAAGGGAGCCGGACTTCATCCTGACTTTGGTTGCAGGTAGACTTCGACCGGACTCCTACGGGAGCCGGATCTCGTCCCCAACTCCAGCTACAGGAAGACTTCAACCGGACTCCTACGGGAGTCGGATCTCGCCTCCGACTCCGGCCACGGGGAAACTCCGTCCGGACTCCTACGGGAGCCGGACTTCGTCTCCGACTTCGACTACTGGTAAATTCCGTCCGTGCTCCTAAGGGAGCCGGACTTCATCCCTGACTTTGATTGCAGGTAGACTTCGACCGGACTCCTACGGGAGCCGGATCTCGTCCCCAACTCCAGCTACAGGAAGACTTCAACCGGACTCCTACGGGAGCCGGATCTCGCCTCCGACTCCGGCCACGGGGAAACTCCACCCGAACTCCTACGGGAGCCGGACTTCGTCCTCAACCTCGATTGCAGGTAAGCTTCGTCCGGACTCCTAAGGGAGCCGGACTTCGCCCCCGACGCCAATTGCAGATGGACTCCGCCCAGACTCCCACGGGAGCCGGGCTTCGTCCCCAACTCCGATTGAAAGAAGACTTCGTCCGGACTCCTACGGGAGCCGGACTCCGAGCTCCTCTCAGACAGGTGGCCAGCCACCTCTCTCTGTCAGACACTCCAACCGAACTTCAGCCGACAGGCCTGGGCCCGATGGGGGCCGCAGCAATGGCCACGATACTGCTCCACCCCCTGCGGCGGATTCCGCGCGGCTCCATCACTCCCTGGCAGATCGCTATAATGACCACGATTCTGCTCCACTCCCTGCGACGGATACCTCGCGATTCCTCCCACCTTCTGGCAAGTCGTGACAACGGACGCCGTTCCACTACCCGCAACAGACTCCACGTGTCACGTTTCGGCGGTGGCCACGATCCTACTCCACTACTCTTTGCAACAAACTCCGCCTGACTCCGGGCAGTCCACTGCCAGACAGTTACAGATGTCACTATCAGTCTACTGCCTCCTTTTCGCCTTTAAAAGGAGATCCCAGATACGTTATTCTATAAGCTCTCGTTTTTACTTAGAAACTCTGCTAAAATTTTCGTTCGAGCACTCCATTCTTGTTGAGGCAGAGAACTGACTTGAGCGTCGGAGGATCTTGCCGGAGCAACCCCACCTCCGATTTAGACTTCTTTTGCAGGTCCCGGCGGCGACCGCGACTCCCTCGACTCCAGCTTCTCTGGCGCAAGCGGATTTTTGCACCAACAGTATGCATGTAGAAATTTTAAAACTTATATGCAGTGGAAAATTTTTTTTAGATCTAAACAATTTAAATCTAATTAGATTTAATCTAATTAAGCATGCATGAAGATCATATCTCTAATCCAGGTATCATTACATTGACAAGATTAAGATATAACCTATGAAAGATCTGATCTTTACCTTTGTGCGGGTAGTTTTTCATTGAGATATGAAATCTATGGATGCTTTTGAGATTTCTTGAAGCCGCACACACGTTAGGCCTTTATAGATATCCACACAGAACTGATCTTGATTAGGAGAATTTGAAGATCATCAAGGTGCTAGCTCCCTTACAGCTTTCTCTCTCTTCAAACTGAATCTGATCTTCTTCTTTCTTTTCTTCTCAAAAAACTAGGAAGAGGACCTTTTGTGGAGAGGATGGAAGATGAGAGGAAGAAGATGGCTCTTCTTCTTGGGCAGCAAGAAGAGAGGAAGATTCTTGGGCAGCAAGAAGAGAATAGGAGGGGGCGGATGAAAACTTTGGTTGATCCCTTCTTCCCTTATTTATAGATCCCACACCCTTATCTATCTTATCTTTTTGATTTTGAATCAAATTCAAATTTTAAATGTTTGAATCAAATTTAAACTTTAAAAACAAATTAGGATAGAGAGCAGAGAGACTCTCATTGGGCGTGCCCCAATCCTTGGACGAGCCCTCTCTTTCCCTTCTTATTTTTCACACACGCACAAGAGGAGGCGTGACCCCTCTTGTGCGTCGCTTCTCTTCTCAGGCGTGTGGGATGAGAGAGAATCTCAATCCAATTGGGATCTCAATTCCTAGCCCTAATTGAATTTGGTTTGAATCCAATTCAATTCCAAATTCAATTAGGTTTAGTCAAGTCTTGATTTGATTGGGATTAGATCCAAAATGAACCAAATTAAATCCAATTTAATTTTTATTAAGCCCAATCTTTAATTAAATGATCAAATCAAATAATTAATGATTAATTTAGCAACAATTGCTAATTGTTCTTCCTCTAACTCAATAATCTTTAGTAAGTCCTCTGTTGCAATTTTTACAACTTAGTCTAATTATCAATCAAATTGATAATTGGGTCTATCTGTGAATCGAATTCACAATTCAATTTTTGATCAAGTCAAAACCCCTTTTATATGTGATTCCGTAGGTTTTATTCTGTCTGATAGTGAGACATATTATGATCTCTATTATAAATATCATTGAAACTCCTTTCAATGGGTTGAAACAATTTGAATTCATTCAATAAGAGTTATTGACGATCAATTAATTCTCGCAGATCTCACAATTCACTAGTGATGTCTAGCAGCACATGCAATTCAGCAAAATGAAAGAGTCTGAATCTCTAGGTGTAGTTAACGTATGATTCAGTTTTTTTTTCGTGAGTTCTGACAAGATGGAGATTATGAAAAATTCATCAAACCCTATCATCTATCATATGTAAGATTTAATTAGCTCAGATTCAAATCATGAAATCTCATGGAAATTCTTTTCCATTAATCATATTGCCATGACCACGGTCTTAATAACTCAGCTTCATAAATCACGTGGGACTACTCCTTATCTATTAAGATCGATTGATCCCATTTAGATGCGCACCCTACTCCTACAATGAACTTGCTGTAGCCAACATATACCATAAAGATTCATATGACTAGGAGATCAAGTGAATGTGCAGTCAAACTACAGCAATCTTACTGTGGATAGTCGAGGCACCGCAGGTCAAAGAATCATTTACACAACTACAGCATCGAGAAAGTCACTGATGAATAAGTAGACATTCAAGTGATTTCTCATATTGATCACGCTCGGTATCGATGCTTTCTAACAACCATCTGCATTCTTGCTTCAGTATCTCCACATTGTAGACTTAAGACTCATCTATCTATAGGGAAGCGATCCATACACCAATCTCATCGGATCAATCACCGTCTCCGTGATGATCCATCGATTGAGAGCAATTTAAAAATTAACCATCAATGATATATACCTCAAATTCTTAATTCTTGAGAATGTATCATCATCTTATTAATTTTTTGGACGATTCAAGGACACAACACAAGAATGGAATAGAAATTATCCATTTTATTGATGAATAAAAGAGTTAAGTATAAAATTTATGTTCTAAAAAAATATAATGTGTCTGTCAGATTGGTTTTTAGGGTATACATCTAACAATCTTCCATTTGCACTAAAATCAATCCGCCATGTATCTAAATCCCATCTTCTTAAGGTGGGCTTTAGTCTTCTGCTGGTTAAATGGTTTAATTAGTGGATCTGCCATGTTGTTCGTGGAGTCTACTCTCTGCATCTCGACATATTTCTTCTCGAGGTAGTCGCGAATGATATGAAATCGCCGCTTGATGTGCTTGGACTTTTGATGAGACTTGGGCTCCTTAGCTAGGGTTATGGCACCGTTGTTGTCACAGTACAATGTGATGGCATCTGATGACATAACATCCAGTTCTGCAATGAATTTTTTGTACCAAAAGACTGCAGTTTTTGAAGCAGCGATATGCTCAGCTTGTATGATTGAATCTGCAATGATCGGTTGCTTAAAACTCTTCCAACTTGTTGAACCACTATTGTATAAAAACATAAATCTTGATGTAGACCTTTTATCATCAGCGTCAAACATAAAGTCTGAGTCAGTATATCCTTCAACCCACAACTCAAATTCTCCTCTAAAGATCAAGAACAAATCCTTAGTTCTTCTTAAGTACTTAAGGATGTCCTTCACAGGTATCTAGTGCTGCTCGTTTGGATTCGATTGATATCTACTCGTGATACTCATAACAAGGGCTATATCAGGTCGTGTACATAGTATGGTATACACGAGGCTTCCTATAGTCGAAGTATAAGGGATCCTGCTCATGTATTGAATCTCCTCAAATATGTTTGGACACATCTTCTTGAAGAGATGAATGTCATACCTAAGGGATAAAAATCTCCTCTTAGAATTTTTCATACTGAACCTGTTCAGCACTTTCTCTATGTATATTTTTTGTAAAAGGTCAAGCATCCTCTTAGATCTATCTCTATAGACTTTTATTCCGAGAATATATGATGCCTCTCCTAGATTTTTCATGGAGAATTTCTTAGACAATCAATTTTTAATTGAAGTCAGCATGAGAATATCATTCTCAATAAGGAGAATGTCGTCCACGTATAATACAAGAAATATAACAGTACTCCCACTGACCTTCTTGAAGATACAAGGTTTCTCATCGTTTTTGATGAAATTAAATGATTTGATCGCATCATTGAAATTAGTGTTCCAACTCGAGATGCTTGCTTCAATCCATATATGGATCTATGCAGCTTGCAGACTTTGTGATCTTCATCATTGGAAGTGAAACCCAAAGGTTGCTCCATATAGATATCTTTCTCAAAATATCCATTTAGGAATGTAATTTTCACATCCATCTGCCATATCTCATAATTATAATAAGTTGCAATAGCAAGCAATATGTGGATGGATTTCAGCATGGTTATAGATGAAAAAGTATCCTGATAGTCAATATCTTTGCGTTGACTATAATCTTTCGCTATGAGTCTAGCTTTATAGATCTCTATTTTTTCATCTGTAGCTATTTTTCTTTTATAGATTCATTTGCATCTAATAGGTACTATATCCTTTGGCGAATCTACTAAGATCCATACTTGGTGTGTATTGAGTCAATTTCTGATTTCGTAGTATTCAACCACTTCTCAGAGTTGATGTTTGACATCATCTTGTTATAGGTTTTACGATCATCTCCATATTTTCTATCTCCTACAATAGACATTTCCTCTACATTCTCTATGATCAGACCTATGTATCTTTCAGGAGGACGGGAGATCTTATTAGATCTATGAGATGGTGGAGGTACTACATCTACTGGCTCAGGTTCTAAATTATCTATGACTCGTTGCTCTTTAAAGACTCTTTGAACTCAATTTGCCTTTCATTATCTCTATCTTGGACAAATTGTTTCTCCAAGAATGTGGCATGTCGACTCACAAGTATATTGTGGTCCTCTGGAAAGTAAAAATAATATCCTAAAAACTCTTTAGGATATCTATAAAACAAGCTCTTATAGATCTAGCCTCTAACTTGTTTGTCTATTATTTTTTGATATAGGTTGAATATCTCCAAATCTTGAGATGACCAAGATTTGGTTTCTTACCGTGTCACATTTCATATGGCGTAGTAAGAACAGATTTAGAGGGTACTTTATTTAATAAATAGATTGTAGAAAGTAAAGTTTCCCCAAAAAAATTAAAGGTAAATCAGTGAAGCTCATCATGGATCGGACCATATCCAATAGGGTCCTATTTCTTTTCTTTGATATCTCGTTGAGTTGAGGTGTACCAAGAGGTCCATTGTGAGACTGTCGTTTTTCTTGAGATAATTTCGAAATTCTCCACTAAGGTATTCTCCTCGATCAGATCGAAGAATTTTATGGGATTTTTTGGTTTGTTTTTTTACTTCACATCTAAATTTTTGGAACTTTTCAAAGGCTTCAGATTTGTATCTTATAAGGTATACGTATCCATATCGTGAGTAATCATCGATAAAGGTAATGAAGTAGAAATAACCACTTTTGGCCTACACATCAAATGGGTCACATACATCAATATGTATCAGGGCAAGTATCTCAGTGGTCCTCTCCCCATATCCCATAAAGGATAATTTGGTTATTTTTTCTTGAAGGCATGATTCACAAATTGGATATGATGAGTCAAGGATCTTATTTTTTTCTAATTAGCTTATTTTGTCCTCTCCAATATGTCCAAGTCTGAGGTGACATATTTCATATGGTTTATCTCATCTCTAGGTCTCTTAGATCTTACGACACTCACTGTCTGTTCGGATATGTTTACAGATACATCAACATGTAAATGACACAGACTATCCATTAAAAAACCACATGCAACCATTTTATTTCTGAAATAAATGGAATAGTAATCTTTATTGAAATTAAAATTGCATTTATCCTGTGCTAGCACAGATACAGAAATTAAATTTCTGCTAGCAGCAGGTACATAATAACAGTTTCTAAGAACTAAACTAAATTCTGACTTACTTTGTTGTTTTTGTTTCTTCGCAGGCTTCTTCTTCCAAGTAAACTCTCTTGAAAGTAGATGCCTGCTCTATAGTAAAAATAGTGCCCCTTAAAGCTTTTTAAGGTTCCCTCAGTAGTTATCAACATATTTAATAATTCAGATAAAGTACTATCGATCTTGTTCATATGGTAGTTTACTATAAACTGTTCATATGAACTAGGAAGGAATTGCAGGATCAAATCCACTTGCAATTCCTTATGCATGGTCATGCCAAGCTTCTCAAGCTCTTCTAAATCTTTAATTATTGTCAAACAATGATCATGGATCGACTGTCCATCGCGTATCTTGGTATTAAAGAGCCTCTTGGATACTTCATAACGTGTAGTACGGCTCTACTCACCATACCACTCTTGTAGGCGGGTTATCATAGCTTTGGTAGTTTGCATTTCCTTGTGCTGGCGTTAGAGTTCATTAGACATCGATGCCAAGATATAGCACTTGATCTTATTGTCATCATCCATCCATTTTTCAAATACTGGGTTCGTTGTTCAGCAATGGGACAGTTTGGCAAGACAAGGGGGTCCTCATCGAGTACATAGCCTATTTTTTCTGAGTTTAGAACTATTCTGAGGTTCCTAAGCTAGTCTTTGTAGTTGTTTTCGGTTAATTGGTTGGTTTCAAGAATTTGGGCTCAAGGATTGGAAGCTAACATTGTGAAATGTAGAAGAGATTCTAATTAGACTTTTGTACTCGTCTTTCAATTTATTTTAGGATCTTTTAAAACAAATGTTCCTCCCATTATTTTCTTGAATCTCTTATCCTCCTGTGGTAGAGAAATAGAAGTCCTTCATGACTAGGGTTTCAGGTGGGTACTGCGGTCTCATTGATATATGTGCACCTTATTTAACAGATATCGATGACACATACCGAGCGGACAGTTTTTGTTCAATACTTCTCAAGCTTATTGTAGCGACATTCGGTCTCTAAGTCATGAAGGCTTCACCTGACAAATATTGGTCCTATTCCTTAGTTAAGTCAGATCCACCATTCAACGCAAGTGCAAAGCCGTCATTGGGTCTCTCATTTGACAGATATTGGGCCTAATCCCATCTTCATCCTATAACATCTCATGCCAATAGGGTGGTTGCACCTCTCAGTGCAATTGAACCGCTGTATCTAGTTGAGAACAATCAACACCAAAAAGATGCCCGCACATCTACAATGGTGGAAGACTGCTAGACTTAATATATGTGAGGAGCTTTAATTTAGGTCTCTTCATTTTAATTGTTTAATTTACATCTGATGTAAATCCACAATTACCATGGATCTACTTGAGAGATCCTGATTTGATTCATGAAGAATGGAATCATGGTGCAAATGCAACATATATGGTGAACTCAACACTAGGCACTCAAAGGAACTTAATCAAATTGGCCAGATAAGTTCAAGATTGGTGGGGAGGCTCTCCATGCATAAGCAACGATCCTAATTAAGTAACTATCGTTCTATCATTTTAGATACTAATTGATCAATCAATTCTAAATCGGTTCAGTCCATTGGTTTATGCCACCACAGATTGCGAATTGCAAACCAATTTGGTGTGTTCATGATACACCCTACTTCAAGGGTTGTAACGATTCAAGGAGATCATTACATATGTCTATGAAAAACATCCGTACAATTATCATATAATCTAAATTAAATAATCTTATGTTCGCGTCAAATTTCTTATGATGTTTTATCTTATCAATCTCTTTTCATTCTAGGACAACCTGCCAGCATAACGGACTTTCACTGTTATGCCAGAACAACTTTATTTCATGATGATCTAAGATTGACTATAAAACATTATCTTATGTTCAATCAAATTACTTTAATTTAAAAATATCTATACCATCATAGATTACATCAAGATTGATCTCTATCTATGAACATCATCTCATACATGAACATATAATAAAGATACAATTCAGGTCTAATAAAATTCAAATCATATGAAGGTTAGATAAGAATTTCAGATGTATTAACATAAAAACTCAAATTTTTCAGATCTGAAAATAGATTTTCAAATCTTGAAAACAAAGTACATGAACATAAAAATCTGAATTTTAGATCTAAAAACAGATTTTCAGATCTTGAAATCCTTCTCTTGATCAATTGAAATCAGATTTTCAGATCTGAAAATAATTGTATGATCATCCACCATTTTTGATTTCAGATCTTGAAAATAATTTTTTAGATCTGAAATCAATCCCATGATCATTAAAATTCAAAATTTTAGATCTGAAAACAGATTTTCAGATCTAAAATTTAGATCTTAATCTTACAATAGTAAAGCCGCTCTGATACCATTGGAAGGAAAAACCATCTTATGGTGACAAGTATACATGCAGAAATTTCAAAACTAATACACAACGGAAAGAAAATTTTAGATCTAAATAATTTAAATCTAATTAGATTTAATTTAATTAAGAACGTATGAAGATCATATCTCCAATCCAGTCTTCATTACATTGACAAGATTAAGATCTAACCTATTAAGGATTTGATCTTTACTTTTGCATAGATAGTTTTTCACCACGATTTGAAATCCGTGGATATATTCGAGGTTCCTTGAAGCTGCACATGCGTCCAGCCTCTATAGGTATGCATACAGGATTGATCTTGATCAGGAGAATCCGAACACCATCAGGGTGCTAGCTCCCTTACAGATCTCTCTCTTCAAACTGAATCTGATCTTCTTCTTTCTTTTCTTCTCAAGAAACCAGGAAGATGTTTTGTGGAGAGGATGGAAGATGAGAGGAAGAATATGGGTCTTCCTCTTGGGCGGCAAGAAGAGAGGAGGATTCTTGGGTGGCAAGAAGAGAACAGGAGGGGGCGGATGAAAACCTTGGTTGATCCCTCCTTCCCTTATTTATAGACCCTACACCCTTATGTATCTATCTTATCCTTATGATTTTGAATCAAATTCAAATTTTAAAGATTTGAATCAAATTCAAACTTTAAAAATAGATTAGGATAGAGAGATAAAAGGGAGAAGAGAGAGACTCTCAGGGGGCGCGCGCCAACCCTTGGATGCGCCCTCTCTCCCTTATTTTTCACGCACGCACAAAAGGTGTGGCCTGATCGCTATCGTAGATAATCAAAAAAATCATGTAGATAGTAGTGAGTCGGGATCGTATCTATAGGGACCGTGGGCTGAGTTGTGGTTACAGGAGAGTTAAGATCATTGGATTAAAAGCATTGCAAAGAAAAGAAAAGAAAATAAACTAGAAACAAACTATATTAAGAGTTGGATTAAGCAGAAAATGATTATCTCGGAGGGTTATGAATTGGTCTTGCATAAAACAGAGTTGTATTTCTTTAATGATATTAGATGCTTGTAATTAGGCCTTGGACAGTTTATCTCCGTTTGAGCACGATCCGTATCCTTGGATCACGGCTCGTCCCTTCGGGTATAAGCTATTCTAGGATTTTATCTCACAAGAAGAAATAATAAATCAAAGCTAGAAACCACCTATCTTTCCTTGACATGTCCCATATTCGTAGATCATGGCGCGTCTCTAAAAAGTTCAGGGTTTACAACCTATCTCTCCTTAGCATGCCCCATATTCGTAGATCACGGCACATCTTTAGAGAGCAAAGGTGGTTCTAACTACGATCTAACACAAGCATAAAAGAAAGTATATAAGAGAATTGTATAATAAAAGAGAAGCTTTATTGATTCATATCATAAAAGAAGTACAAGAAGGGATAGAATATGAAACCGCTCTATTGTTACAAGACTTCCTCTCCTCTCCCGAGACTAGTGGATTTAGCTGCTCATGGGTTGGCTCTCCCTGATTGATGGCTCCATCCTCTCAGTAGAATCTCCTTATGCCACCTTGAAAACCCTCCAACCTCACAGCCTTCTTCCTTTACTCTTTGGCCTAACTAATATCTTTCAACTTTTTCTCTCCTTTCTTAGGCCACCATACACCCCATTTTATAGCTTTAGGACATCTCCAAACCCTAAGCATCTCAAACTCTTAACTCCTCAAATCTCTCACATCTCAAAATAGTTTCCTTCTTAGGTTATAGCACTCCAAAACCCTAGCCCCCCTCTTTTCGCATCTCTGTTAGTGTCCCAGGTGAGAATCAAATCCCAGGCGGCGTCTCAGGCACCCACTTCGTGTCCACATGAACCCGTCCGACCCCAGGCCCGCTTTCAAATTGATCCCCCACGTGCCTACACTTGTGCACCCACTCAGGCTTGCTTGGACCTAGGCACCAGGCTGCGTACATGCTTGTCGCGCCCGCATTGTTCGCTCATGTCCGCTCGCATCAGCGCCTGTGACCATGCCCGCTTGCACTTGGACTCGCGTCTGCTCGCTATGAGCCACGACAAAGACCAAGTGGCACTATTTTGGTGAGCCGTGTGTAGACCGCACGATTGTTGTCTCGGTGAGCCGCATGTGGACCACGAGGCAGTTTGGGCCGTGGCTTGCTCTTGTGGGCCTTGTGCGTCCATGGGCCTTGTCTTGTTTTGTTCTGGTCCGGATCATGCATCTGCGTTGGCTAAAAATTTGATGATAGAGGCGGCTAACTTAGGCTTTGTATTGGGTTTGGTGATCGTGGAAGTGTGTGTGACGGACTGCTAGCATGTATGTGTTTGGAATGGTTGGTTTGTGAATAATTTTTCATGATTAACATTTCCTAAAAAAGAAAGTAAGAAGCATCAAATACTAAATAATAAAGATTAAATAGCTAAGGTTTTAATACTTCTTGTGTCATGTTAATGCACTGATCGCGCCCTCCAACTTAGACTTTACTTGTCCTCGAATAAAAAAAGGATTTAGGGCTAAGTACCGTTTAGCTTAGAGTTTCAGATTTTATCAGGCAATTTTCAAAAGGGTCATTGATATTCAGTAGAGTGTGAGTGCGTTATGTCATTGAGATATTATACTAATCAATGTGGAAGTTAAGTCAAGAACACTAAGGGTACGTTTGGTTACACTTTCTGATTTTTGATTTTTTAAAAGTATTTTTTATTTTTTTGATTTTTGCTATTGAGTAAAAGTAAAAAAGTAAAAAGTATGTTTGGTAACTACGT
Organism: Elaeis guineensis; assembly: GCF_000442705.2. Lineage (NCBI taxonomy): Eukaryota > Viridiplantae > Streptophyta > Magnoliopsida > Arecales > Arecaceae > Elaeis > Elaeis guineensis. Next base: position 87,768,821 of record NC_026000.2, read on the forward strand.
TGCTATAAAGCAAAAAGCAATGTTTGGGGATGGCAGGTGAAGAGCTCGACGAGGGAGAATGGTTCAGGAAGGAAGAGAGAAGGGGGTGGGGAGGTGAAGAGCTCGACGAGGGAGAAGGATTCGGATTCTTTAATTTTTGATTTTTAGATGTGGGGAAGCAAAAAAATCAGATAAGTAAGTTTTGAAAAGCAAAAAATTTTTCTTTTGCATATAAAGCAATTATTTTGATTATTTTGATTTTTGCTTTTTGTTTTTCATGGTGTTACCAAACATTGTTTTTTGATTTTTATTTTTTTAAAATCAAAAAGCAAAAAAAGTACTTTTTTAATGGCTAACCAAACGCATCCTAAATCTTTTCTGAATTTTTTTCTAAATTGTTCTCTACCTTTATCTCTAAATCATCTTACTTTCATATGGACAAGTATATTGTTACTTCCGTCCTTCATTTATTGATTTTAATTTTTTTTATATTCTTTAATGTTGTACTGCTATTGAATGTCTTAATCTCTTAAGCTTTTTGTTTGACCTATGTAGTGAGTTTTCGGTCAATGACTCTTGAACCAGATAGCTTTAGAGTACTAGGTATAAAAAATCCCTCGGGCTTACTAACTCAAATCAAACAGGCTACGAGTTAAAGACTAGCTTTACAACAGAGTTTTTTTGTCCTTCACACTTTTTGATGTGAAACTCAATGCTTGCTTTAGATAAAGAGGTCTGGTTACTCAGCGTGAAGTTTTTGAATTTTTTTTTTATTTTATAAAATGGTTTATTTTACGAAGAAATATATAGTTATCCTACACAAGTTTATAGGAAGCAAATTCTTCTTTGATGTTGGTAGGAAAAATCAGAAATACTCAAGAAAAAATTGTTTCTATTCTAAACTTAACAATTCATTGAGTTTTTTTAATACTTGATCTCTCTGTATCTCATAAACTTTCTGAGCTATGCATCAATTTTTTTTTTAAAAAAATTCTTGGTTCAACTCGATTTTTGAGCACAATCGGATGCCTAAATGCTAAATACTAACTTATTTGAGGATTTATTAATTTATTATTCTCTCTTCAATTTAATCGATATTGCCTTCAATGGAGTAAGAAAATAAAAGAATCAAACAAAAGAAAAGGAGAGAGTATACTTAGGGTAATTGTGCTTCTGAGTTGACAGGTGCCTTCAAAATTCTAATCCAAGTCCCTATAAGCAAATGCAACTGAGTCAATTTATTATTATTTTTAAATCTAAAGAAACTAAGATGAAAAAATTGGATTGCCTCCCAAAACGTACTAAGTTTAAAGTCTTTAGCCAGACTTTGTCTCTTAAAGTATCTCCTCAATCTACTCCTTAACCACTTCCCTCATATTAGGGTTCAGTCTACTCTGCATGTCTCTATGCGGTTTTGCATCGGGCTCGCAATGAATGTGATGTATGCAGATGGAGGGGTCTATGCCTTTCAGATTGGCAATAGACCACCCAATAGCCTCTGTGTTTTTTTAGCACACCTACAGGTTGGGCTTCCTATTTAGAGGTTAAGTTTGATGCAATGATTATTGGGAAGGTATCATTGGTTCCTAAGAATGCGTACTTCAACGTGATCGGAAGTGGCTTTAATTTGAAGGCAGATGGTGCTTCTAATGATGGCACTAGTATGCTAGCTAATACGGGCAGTGGCTCATACTTGATCGTCAATGGGGGAGTGGTTTTAGAGTGGGGTGTATCTAGTAGGATGTTTACCTCTTCTATGTATCCCTCTATATCGAAATCATCCACTCCAGAGGGAGCCAGGTAGGCGTCTAAGGGATCTTGCACAAGAATTTTGGGCATAGCTTCCTTTATGATGTCCTCGAGTGTGTCTATTTAGAAGCAACTATCTATCGATGGTCCTTGGGAAGCACTGAACACAGTCTCAACTTTTTATTCCTAAATAATACGTCCATGACTGCTGTTCTACAGTTGATGCATGCATTTGTCGTAGCTAGGAAGGGTCAGTTTAAGATGATGGGAATTTATCTAGGGTTGCTACTCAGTTCCATATCGAGGACTAAGAAATCAATTGGGAAATAGAACTCATCCACCTTGACGCAAATGTCCTCGAGCATCCCACGTGGTACCTTAACGGATCTATTAGCCGGCTGCAAGGTGATCGATGTGGGTTTTAATTCTCTGAATCCAAAAAGTTCATACACTGAACTAGGTAAGAGATTCACACTTGCCTCTAGGTTTAGAAAGGCTTTCTCGATGTGAAAATCCCCTATAACACAAGAAATGATAGGGGCATCTGGATCCTTAAGCTTTCAGGGGGTCGCGTGCTAGAAAATAGAACTAGCCTGTTCGGCGAGATAGACTTTGTTCGGGATTTGTGATCTGAATTTACATTTTTGGGTGCACAAATCCTTCAGGAACTTTGCATATGTTGGGACCTGTTTGATTGCATCAAGAAGGGAGATCTTAATTTGGACTTGTTGAAATAATTCCAACATCTCATCAATTTTTCCTCCTTTCTTATCCGCGGGAATAGGGGCTTTTAAGGCACTCGAACATGGAGCTTTGGGTAGGTAGGGTGGTGCTTGCATTGTTTGTTCATCTCCTACTTTTAGGTCCTCTCTCTTCTTGCTTGGTTTGGGGTCGGTCTCATTGGTTTTGCTTGTTCGTTTGATGACATTCCCATTCCTGAGAGTCATGACTGATTTGGTGTGTTCAGAAAAGATTTTTGGGGCATTGGAGCCTCCAGCCATGAATTGCCCTTTCAAATTGCTCTCAGGTTGGTTAGGTAGTTTTTCTCCTTTCCTACTGAATGCGGTGGCTAGATCGATTTGGGTCTCTAGTTTAGCTATGGATTGCGTGTGGGAGTGAAGGGTCTGGGTGTTGAGTTCCAATTATTCCAGTGCTTTCAAGATCTCCTCAAAAGCTAAATTATGTGTAGTAGTGGAAGGTTGAGGAGCATTTTGGAACTGGTGGTATGGTTCTTGCCCATATGTTGGGTCCTGATAGTTGGATCTTGGTACAGTTGAGCCAACCATAGGTTGTGGCTTTCAGAAAAAATTTGGGCGGTCTCTCCAGCTTGAATTGTACGTGTTCGAGTATGGATCATTTTTCGATCTATAAGCTGCCTGGACTTGAGCTTGCTGAACTTGCTCGTGAACAAACTCAGAAAATTGGTGTGCAGCTGGGCAGTCATTAACAAAATGGATAGGGCTTGTGTATAATGCACAAACATCTTGGACAGGGGTGGATGGAGTAGGCAAGTGTCCGGCATTGAGTAGGAAGTCCAGTTTTTGGGATAACTCATCCACTTTGCTGTGCATATCTATAACGTTCCCAACTTCATAGATTTCTCTCTTTTGTGGGAACGTGGGTTTTTTTTCTAGAAGTGGCAGACATGTGATGTAGGGTGTTTTCACTGAGTGTTTCGAATAGCTGCCAAGTCTCATCGTCACTTTTCAGCATAAATATCCCACCACATGATGCATCAATCATTTGTCGGTGTTTCTCTGATAGACCATCATAGAAACACTGAACCACTTGCCATTTAGGAACTACATGGTGTGGGCACTTACGTATGAGGTCCTTTAATCTTTTCCATGTCTCATGGAACATTTCTCCATCCAGTTGGAAAAAGCTAGTGATGACTTTTCTAATTTGGTCATTTTTTTAATGGAAAATACCTCTTGAGAAACTCTCTCTGAAGTTGGTTTCAGATCGAAGTGGTTACTGAATCTAAGGAGTTTAGCCAATGTTTGGCTTTGTCCTTGAGTGAGAATGGGAACAGTTTCAACCTAAGGGCATCATCAGAGAAGTTTTGAATCTTAACTGTGGAGCAAATCTTAAAAAATTCGTCCAAGTATTTGTACGGGTCTTTGCTACTAAATCCATAAAATAATGGTAGCATTTGAATAATATTGGACTTAATCTCATATTGAGTGGCCTCTACGGAAGGTGCTTGAATGCAAGGAGAATATGTATATGAGGACGGGGTAAAGTACCCTCTCAATGGGCGAGGGGGATTGGCTTCACCAGGTGTAGCCATGTTCCTAGATCGGATAGTCCTCTAATAGTCTTCTCTAGTTCCTCGTCTAGTGGTTGTAATTCAGGTTGTTGTGATCGTCTTTCAAGCATGCAACCAAAAATTTTATGAAGGGACAATGCTAGTCTATTAAGTTTTTTTTTTTAATGGGTTTTTTTTGGAGAAGATAAGAGAAGATGAAAGAAATAGAGGAGAAGTTTAAAGATGGGAACCTAAAGAGTCCTAAATCTATGAGAGAGAGAAGAATTAATTAATATTTGGTGTTAATTGCAATCAAGTTAAACAAGAATGGACTCTCTATCTTAGGGTTAACCTAGATCTCTACAGTTTCTAACTGTTTCAAGGCCATCTTTGAGCACTCCAAGTCCGAATCTGACTAAGTTGGCTAGATAAGTGTAAGATCGATGGGAGGCTCTCCGTGCTTTTGCAACGGATCTAATTAGATAACCACCTTTCTTCGGGATTGAGATCCCTGAATTATTTGTCTAGACATCGATCGATCAACCAGTTAGAACTCAGTCCAACCCTTGGGCTCCCTTGTCGAGTGTTCCTAGGGCTAGTATCTAGTTGATTTTAGTTAAGGCTTGGGTTTATGCAATATGAAGAAGATGGTTTGTGTGCTAAGGGTGATGAAATCTCCATCTTATCGTATTTATGGGTTAGCACCCTTAAAGTGAATTATGGAAATGGTATGCAACAATTAAGATGTCCAAGCAAAACAGTTTCTTTTCTTGTGTAAGTATGTGTATATATTTTTTTTGGTTTCTGTTTTTGGGATTTCTCTATATTAGTTAAATGTTATGCTATGTATCTTTTTCTTCCTTTTTTTTAAATATTTAAAGCAATTGAAATAAAAGAGAAACTTGTATTAGGTTAGAAGTCAACTTGAGAATAAAAGGAAAATAAACTAAAGCAACTCAGCAAATAAGTAAATATTTATTTATTTTTTTTCTATTTTTAGGTCAAGAGAATAAAAGGCAAGCTTGAAAATAAAGCAATTGAAATAAAGGCAAGAATAATTAAAGCAGTTAATTAAGAAAGCAATAAAATTAAAGAAGGTAGTAAATAATTTTTTTTTGTAATTACAACTGTGCCAATGGTCCTTGGCAACGGTGTCAAAATTTGATCGCTATCATAGACAATCAAAATTTAATCACTGTCGTAGGAGAATATGTATACGAGGATGGGGTAAAGTACTCCCTCAATGGGCAAGGGCGATTGGCTTCACCAGGTGCAGCCATGTTCCTAGATCGGATAGTCCTAATGGTCTTCTCTAGTTTCTCATCTAGTGGTTGTAATTCAGATTGTTGTGATTGTCGATCGAGCATGCAACCAAAAATTTTATGAAGGACAATGCTAGTCTATTAAGTTTTTTTTTTAATGGGTTTTTGTTGGAGAAGATAAGAGAAGATGAAAGAAAGAGGAGAATTTTAAAGATGAGAACTTAAAAAGTCCTAAATCTATGAGAGAGAGAGAAGAATTAGTTAATATTTGGTGTTAATTGCAATCAAGTTAAACAAGAATGGACTCTCTATCCTAGGATTAACGTAGATCTAGATAGTTTCTAACTATTTTAAGGTCGTTTTTTAGCACTCCAAGTCAGAATCTGACTAACCAAGTTGGTCAGATAAGTGTAAGATCGGTGGGAGGCTCTTCGTACTTTAGCAACGAACCTAATTAGATAACCACCTTTCTTTGGGATTGAGATCTCTGAACTATTTGTCGAGACATCGATCGATCAATCAGTTAGAACTCAGTCCAATCCTTGAGCTCCCTTATCTTATTAAGCTTGACTGTTCCTAGGACTAGCATCTAGTCGATTTTAGTTAAGGCTTGGGTTTATGCAATATGAAGAAGATGGTTTGTGGGTTAAGGGTGATAAAATCTCCACCTTATCATATTTATGGGTTAGCACCCTTAAAGTGAATTATGGAAATGGTATGCAACAATTAAGATGTCCAAGCAAAACAGTTTCTTTTCTTGTGTAAGTATGTGTATATATTTTTTTTAGTTTTTGTTTTTGGGATTTCTCTATATTAGTTAAATGTTATGCTATGTATCTTTTTCTTCCTTTTTTTTGAATATCTAAAGCAATTGAAATAAAAGAGAAACTTGAATTAGGTTAGAAGTCAACTTGAGAATAAAAAGAAAATAAACTAAAGTAATTCAGCAAATAAGCAAATATTTATTTTTTTTTCTATTTTTAGGTCAAGAGAATAAAAGGCAAGCTTGAAAATAAAGCAACTGAAATAAAGGCAAGAATAATTAAAGCATTTAATTAAGAAAGCAATAAAATTAAAGAAGGCAATAAATATTTCTTTTTTGTAATCACAATTGTGCCAATGGTCCCTGGCAACAGTGTCAAAATTTGATCGCTGTCGTAGACAATCAAAATTAATCATCAATTCAAAACTATATAGATAGTAGTGAGTCGGGATCGTATCCACAAAGATCGTGGGCTGAGTTGTGGTTACAGGAGAGTTAAGATCGTTAGATTAAAAGCATTGCAAATAAAAGAAAAGAAACTAGAAACAAACTATATTAAGAGTTGGATCAAGCAGAAAATGATTATCTTGGAGGGTTACGAATCGGTCTTGCATAAAACAGAGTTGTATTTTTTTTTAATGATATTAGATGCTGGTAATTAGGCCTTGGACATAGCTTATCTCCATTTGAGTACGATCCATATCCTTGGATCATGGCTCGTCCCTTCGGTATAAGCTATTCTAGGGCTTTATCTCAAAGTAAAGAAGAAATAATAAATCAAGCTAAAAACCACCTATCTTGTCTCAGCACACCTCGTATTCGTAGGTCACGGCACCTCTGGAAAGTACAGGATTTATAACCTATCTCTTCTTAGCACGCTCCGTATCTGTAGGTCACGATACGTCTTTAGAGAGCAAAGATTGTTCTAACTACAATCTAACACATAAACATAAAAGAAAGTGCACAAGACAATTGCATAATAAAAGAGAAGCTTTATTGATTCATATCATAAAAGAAGTACAAGAAAGGATAGAACATGAAACCATTTTGTTGTTACAAGACTTCCTCTTCCCTCCCGAGACTAGTGGATTTAGCCGCTCATGAGTTGACTCTCGTTGGTTGATGGCTCCATCTTCTCAATCGAATCTCCTTATACCATCTTGAAACCCTCCAACCTCACAGCCTTCTCCCTCTACTCTTCGGTCTAACTAATATCTTTCAACTTCTTCTCTCCTTTCTTAGGCCGCCATGCACCCCTTTTTATAGCTTTAGAACCTCTCCAAACCCTAAGCATCTCAAACTCTTAACTCCTCAAATCTCTTATGTCTCAAAATAGTTTCCTTCTTAGGTTATAGCACTCCAAAACCTTAGCCACCCCTCTTTTCGTGTCTTTGTTAGCGTCCCAGGTGAGAATCAAGTCCCAGGCGATGTCTCAGGCACCCGCTCTGTGTCCACATGAACCCATCTGACCCCAGGCCCGCTTTTAAATTGATCCCCTACATGCCTACACTCGCTCACTCGCTCCTCAGGCTCGCTTGGACCCATGCACCAGGCCGCGTACATGCCTGTTGTGCCCGCCTCGTTCGCTCGTGTGTGCCTGCATCCGCGCCTGTGCGCCCGTGACCACGCCCGCTTGCGCTTGGACCCGCGCCTACTTGCTATGAGCCGCAACAAAGATCGAGCGGCACTATTTTGGTGAGCCATGCATAGATCGTGCGACAGTTGTCTCGGTGAGCCATGCGAGCCGCGCGTGGACCTCGCGATAGTTTGGGTTGTGGCTTGCTTTTATGGGCTTCATGCGTCCATGGGCTTTGTCTTGTTTTGTTCTGGTTCGGAATGCGTCTGTATTGGCCAAAAGTTTGATGATAGAGGCGGCTAACTTAGGCTTTGTCTTGGGTTTGGTGATCGCGGAAGTGTGTATGACGAGCTGGTAGCATGTATTTGTTGGGAATGGTTGGTTTGTGAATAATTTTTCAAGATTAATATTTCTTAAAAAGAAAGTAAGAAGCATCAAATACTAAATAATAGAGATTAAATAGCTAAGGTTTTAATACTTCTTATGTATATTAATGCACTGATCATGACCTCTTTTGTGCACCCCTTCTCTTCTTAGGCGTGTGGGATGCGAGAGAATTTCAGTCTAATTGGGAACTCAATTCCTAGCCCTAATTGAATTTGGTTTGAATCCAATCGAATTACAAATTCAATTAGGTTTAGTCAAATCCTAATTTGACTAGGACTAGATCCAAAATGAACCAAGTTAAATCCAATTTAATTTGTATTAAGCCCAATCTTTAATTTAATGATCAAATTAAATAATTAATGATTAATTCAGGAATAATTGCTAATTGTTCTTCCTCTAACTCACTAACTTTTAATAAGTCCTCTGTTATAACTTTTACAACTTAGTCCAATTATCAATCAAATTGATCATTGGATCCATCTATGAATCGAATTCACAATTCAATTATTTGATCAAGTCAAAACTCCTTATATGTATGATCCTATAGGTTCTATTCTATCTGATAGTGAGACATCATGATCTCCATTATAAATATCATTGAAATTCCTTTCAATAGATGAAAACAATTTCAACTCATCCAACGAGAATTATTAACCATCAATTAATTCTCGCGGATCTCACAATCCACCAATGACGTCTAGCAACATATAGTGGCAACCCAGTAGAATGGAAGAGTCTGAACCTCTAGATGTAGTTAACATATGATTCAGTTTTTTTATCGTGAGTTCCGACAAGATGGAGGTTATGAAAAATTCGTCAAATCTCATCATTTATCATATGTAAGATTTAATCAGCTCGGGTTCAAATCGTGAAATCTTATGGAAATCCTTTTCCACTAATCACATTGCCATGGTCACGGTCTTAAGAACTCTATTTCATAAATCACATAGAACTATCCCTTATCTAATAAGGTCAATAGATCCTATCTAGATGTGCATCCTACTCCTACAATGAACTTACTGTAGCCAATATAGACTGCAAGGATCCATATTACTGGGAGACTAAGTGAATGTGCAGTCAAACTATAGCAACCTCATGGTGAATAGTCGAGGCACCGTAGGTCAAAGAATCATTCACACAATTACAACATCAAGAAAGTCACTGATGAGTGAGTGGATATCCAAGTGACTTCTTGTACTGGTCACATTCGGTACCGATATTCTCTAATAATCACTTGCACTCTCGTTTCAGTATCCCCACTGTAGACTCAAGACTCGTCTACCCATAGAAAAATGATTTGTGCATCAATCTTATCGGATCAATCATCGTCTCCGTGATGATCCATCGATCGGGAGCAATCTAGAAATTAACCATCAATGACACATGCCTCAAATTCTTAATTTTTGAGAATATATCATCATTTTATTAATTTTTTGAACGATTTAAAGACACATAACATAAGAATGAAATAGAAATTATCTATTTTATTAATGAATAAGAGTTAAAGTACAAAATTTATGTCCTATAAAAATACGTGTTTGTCAGATTGGCTTCTAGGGCATCCATCTAATAGTTTTTAACTAGTTAATAGAACTCTTCTATGTATTTGTCCATGGATCTAGCCCCTTGTCAGAGGTTTTGCAGGCGCTGATACGGAGACTGTTATAGTTGAAGGGCAAGAATTGCTTCTTCAACACCTTCATCTTTTCTCAGTCCTGGACCTTCGGATTGCCTCTACATTTCCTGATCTTCTTTAGCTATTGCTACCAGACAGAAGTCCGACCTATCAACTTCAGGACGACGAGCTTCACCTTCTTGTCGTCAAGCACCTCCTTATACTCAAAGATGCGCTCGATTTGATCTAGTGAACACCTTTGATTGTAGACTATCCGACTATCAGGCAGATCTACCCCGATGGTATTATAACAGTGGGTTGGTCGCTCAAACGAATCACCTTGACCTTTATGCCGGCAGATGGAAGTGCCCCTGTGGAAGGGGTTCTCGAAATCTGAAGTTTCTCTATCATATCTGTAGTCTTCTGATTCTACCTCGGATCTTGCATCTCGATTTTCCAACTGTATAAGACACGTAGTCAGTTCCATCATCTGTCTCCTCAAATCTTGATACTCTATCATCAGATCCCGTTCCTGCTACGTGATTTCTTCAGGAGCCGCCACCGCTTGGGTTGCAGTTTGGTTCCACTTGTGGCCACCAGCACCTCCTGCCATCTCGACTGTAGGGAAGAAACTCCACTCAAGGATTGGTTGGGCTCTGATACCAACTGACGCAACCTATGCTATTTTGATGGAAAAGAGAGAGAAGACGCACGAAATAAAGAGAACAAAAAGGAAGAAGAACACTCTTTTGGAGTTTTGACTCGATAATAGAGAAAATAAACTAACTACAATGTTGGCCAAAAGGACCGTAATTATAGATGAAAAAGCCCTAACTAAATGCATAAACAATTCGAAATAAAATAGAAAAAAAATCAAGACTTCCAATTTGTCTAGGATCCTCTGGCTCCCGTTGACTTGTCAAACAATAGAATTTGGCCCCAAAACTGATTGTGATAGCAAAGCATCAGGCTCGTAGAGCATGGAAAGAGCTTTCTAAATTGGGACCTTATAAGCGCTTCTGACTCCGTATGAGAGAGTTATGCTTGTTCTAGTGTGATGGGGTCAAAATTTGGCAGGATCTATTGCAATCAAGTTGATTTTTTGCCCGTTTGGGTCCGGTCCATCAAATCAAGGTATTTATTAGCTAAGGCATCTACGTTAGTTATGCACCTATACCATATCATATTGATTGCTGACCGATATATATGACTTTTGGTTCATTGAACCTTATGGTTGCACCAAGGCCCACCCTCTCCAAGAAGTATATTTCCAAGCACAATAAGCTTGCACCAAGATCAACATTAAGGGCGTTCTTTTTACCCTAATTATATATGAACTTACTGCTCATATGCAGAAAATATATTTTATGTATGTTATTTATAGACAGGATTGTATTGTTTGATGAAAAAGAACTAGAGTAAACACTAAATTGGATTTTTGGAAGAAGCTTTAGTAGATAACGGATGTACGGTAGTTGAGGGAAGGGGATCTAGAAGGGTTCAGGATAGGATTGAAACCTACAAAGTGCTAAAATTTCAAATGCAGATCTGAGTTGTCTATAAAACTGAACTAGGAAGATAATATTTTTGAAGAGAATAGGTAACAGAGAGTTACCACCTAACCTAGAGTTTGGGATTGTAGAGTTTAACTTGAGATTTTGAAGGTTTATGCAATTAAATATCGGAAATCATGTACTTGCTGGATTATTGTGAAAGATAATTTGATGTGACCGATAGAAATCCTTTGAGAAGTGAAAATCAAAAGAAAGATCAGTAAGAGATGAATAAGATACCAGGGAGCAAGACCAAATAAGTCTCTTTGGGATCAAACATAGGAAAAAAAACTAAAAATAAATGAAAGCAAAAAGATCATATTGGACTCATTTGAAACCTAGGAATCGCACTTAGGGTTTGAAGGTCTCACACCTCCTTTTGCGGAATCAGACCAGAAAAGTAAAGAAAATCAAAGACTCCATTATTTTATTCGTAATCTGCATAAGGTCTTTCATTACATCAAATCTTAAGAGTCCCTATTTATTCTAATTCAACTATATTTGAAAATCCCAAAACTACCACAAATAAGGCACGGTTACTGTATCATGAACAGTGTCTCAAATGGTAATGCGCTACAGCAATTAAGTTTCTAGATAAGTGTTGGGTATAAAATACCCACAGCCGAAGCCCTCAGCAGAATCAGCTCCAGGAGGACTTCGCCCGGACTCCTACGGGAGCCGGGCTTCGTCCTCAACCTCAACTACCGGTAAGCCTCGTCCGGACTCCTACGGGAGCCGGACTTCGCCTTTGACTTTAATCGCAGGAAGACTCCGTCCGGACTCCTACGGGAGCCGGGTTTCGTCCTCGGCTTCAACGGCTGCAGACAGACTTTGTCTGGACTCCTACGGGAGCCGGACTCCGCCGACAACTCCAACGCAAGTAGACTCCGTCCGGACTCCTACGGGAGCCGGGCTCCGTCCTCACCGTCAACTGCTGGTAAGCCCTGTCCGGACTCCTGCGGGAGCCGGACCTCGCCTTTGACTTTAATCGCAGGAAGACTCCGCCCGGACTCCTACGGGAGCCGGGCTTCGCCCTCGGCTCCAACGGCTGCAGACAGACTTTGTCCGGACTCCTACGGGAGCCGGACTCCGCCGACAACTTCAACCGCAAGTAGACTCCGCCCGGACTCCTACGGGAGCCGGGCTCTGTCCTAGACATCAACTGCCGGTAAGCCTTGTCCGGACTCCTACGGGAGCCGGACTTCGCCTTTGACTTTAATCGCAGGAAGACTCCGCCCGGACTCCTACGGGAGCCGGGCTTCGCCCTCGGCTCCAACGGCTGCAGACAAACTTTGTCCGGACTCCTACGGGAGCCGGACTCCGCCGACAACTCCAACCGCAAGTAGACTCCGCCCGGACTCCTACGGGAGCCGGGCTCCGTCCTCGACATCAACTGCCGGTAAGCCTTGTCCGGACTCCTACGGGAGCCGGACTTCGCCTTTGACTTTAATTGCAGGAAGACTCCGTCCGGACTCCTACGGGAGCCGGGCTCCGGCTCCGTCCTCACCGTCAACTGCTGGTAAGCCCTGTCCGGACTCCTGCGGGAGCCGGATCTCGCCTTTGACTTTAATCGCAGGAAGACTCCGCCCGGACTCCTACGGGAGCCGGGCTTCGCCCTCGGCTCCAACGGCCGCAGACAGACTTTGTCCGGGCTCCTGCGGAAGCCGGACTCCGCCGACAACTTCAACCGCAAGGGGGACTCCGCTCGGACTCCCACGGGAGCCGGTTTCCGTCGCTAACTTCGATTGCCGGTAAGATCCGTCCGGACTCCTACGGGAGCCGGACTTCGCACCTGACTTTAGTTGCAGGGGACTCCGCCCGGATCCCTACGGGAGTCGGGCTCCGCCCGTGATTTCAACTCTGAGAGGACTCCGCCCGGGCTCCTACGGGAGCCGAACTCCGTCATCAGCTCCGACCACTGCCGAGCTTCAGCCGATGGATCTGCACTCCAGGGCCACAATAACGGCCATGATCCTGCTCCACTCCCTGCGGTGGACCCTACGCGACCCCATTACTCCCTGACAGGCTGTTTTAACGGCCATGATCCTGCTCCACTCCCTGCGGCGGACCCTACGCGACCCCATTACTCCCTGACAGGCTGTTTTAACGGCCATGATTCTGCTCCACTCCCTGCGGCGGGTGCTGCGTGGCTCCACTACTCCCTGGCAATTGGCGGCAACGGACGTCGCTCCACTACCTACAACAGGCTCCACGTGGCAGGCCATAGTAATGGCCACGGTTCCGCTCCGCTACTCCTCATAACAGACCCCTCCTGACCCCGAACGGCGCACGGACAGGCGGTTACAGACGTCGCCATCAATCCGTTACCTCCGCCTATAAAAAGGGGGACCTAGATACGTTATTCTCTAAGCTCTCGTCTTTTTTATCTCAAAACTCTGCTAAATTCTCCGTTCGAGCACTCCATTCTTGTTGAGGCAGAGAACTGACTTGAGCGTCGGAGGGTCTTGCCGGAGCAACCCCACCTCCGGTTTAGACTTCCTTTGCAGGTCCCGACGGCGACCACGACTTCCTCAACTCCAGCTTCTCCGGCGCAAGCGGATTTTTGCACCAACAGGATTGGCGCTAGAGGAAGGGGCTGTGTCTTCGCAATACCCTTGTTCTTAAAGGAGCGCTCAACGGATCCACTTCCGGCCATCTTTTCCGGCACCCACTCCTCCTTCCCTTATCTGATGCCTTCTCGCGAGGCCTTTGCACAACTACCTCCGGCTATGGTCGCCGATAAGGAGTGGCCGGATGACCGGCCTCTGCCGGATTCCGTCAACGCCATCTCGGGGGAATCCCGGCGGGAGGCAACCAACATACCAGCTGCATCCCCCAAGCGGCAAAAAGTTGAAGAACCCATAACCTTTACCGAAGAAGACACCCATGGAGTCCAATTCCCTCATAACGATGCGGTCGTAGTTTCTTTGAATATAGCGAATTACGACGTCCGTCGCATTCTTGTCGACAATGGAAGTTCGGCCGACATCTTGTTCTACGACGTCTTTTCAAGAATGTTCGCTCTTGGCGGTCATCTGAGACCGATTTGCTCCCCCTTGATAGGGTTTACCGGTGACGCCGTTCCGACGGAGGGAATGATAGCTTTGACTGTGGCCGCGGGTCAGTATCCCAAGCAGTCCAGGGCTCTGGTGAATTTTTTGGTGGTAAAGGCGCCATCCGCCTACAATGCAATCCTTGGCCGACCCGGCCTCAATGCTCTCAGAGCTGTCGTTTCAACCTACCATCTGAAGTTGAAGTTCCCCACCAACCAGGGGATCGGAGAGGTCCGGGGAGACCAAGCCCTGGCCAGACTTTGCTACAACATCGCCTTGCAAAGAAGCGATCGGGCTGACCCCTATCCCGTCGATGGATTGGATGCTCGCGACGACTTCACCGAAGAAAGGGGCGGCCCAATCGAAGATCTGGTACCAATCCCCCTGAATGATGGGAATGCGGAGCATGTGGCGTTAATTGGCTCCAACTTGGGGGAGGAGGTGCGGACGCGTCTTATTGATTTCCTCCGAAGGAATGCAGACGTTTTCGCTTGGGTTCCGGCGGACATGCCGGGGATTGACACGGAAGTCATGGAGCATCATCTGGCAGTCGATCCGAAGCATCGACCGACAAAAGAAAAAATCCGAGGTCATGCCCCGGAGAGGCAGAAGGCGATAGCCGAGGAAGTGGATAAGCTTCTCAAGGCCGGATTCATTAAGGAAGTCAATTATCCTGATTGGATTTCCAATGTTGTTTTGGTCAAGAAAACAAACGGCAAGTGGAGGATGTGCATAGACTTCAAAAAGCTGAATAAGGCTTGTCCAAAGGACAGCTACCCCCTTCCCCGAATCGACCAATTGGTGGACGCGACCTCAGGCCATGAGCTCCTCACCTTTATGGACGCGTTCTCCGGCTATAATCAAATTAGAATGGCGTCGGAAGATGAAGAAAAGACAGCTTTCATCACTAATCGCGGCCTTTACTGTTACAGGGTCATGCCATTCGGCCTCAAGAATGCGGGCGCAACCTACCAACGGCTGGTGAACAAAATCTTCAAAGAGCAGATCGGCCGAAACATGGAGGTCTACGTGGATGATATGCTTGTAAAAAGCAAGTCTTCCAGAAATCATGTCGCCGACCTCGAGGAAACCTTTGACGCTCTTTGAAAGTATAGAATGAAGCTGAACCCAACTAAATGCGCTTTCGGGGTAACCTCAGGAAAGTTCCTGGGCTTCATGGTATCAGGGCGCGGGATTGAGGCCAATCCAGAGAAAATTCGCGCCATCCAGGAGATGACCGCCCCAAAGTCGATCAAGGAGGTTCAGCGCCTCACAGGGAGGATAGCGGCTCTTAATCGCTTCGTCGCGAGGTCGGCCGAACGATGCTTGCCCTTCTTTCAAACCCTCAAGCAGCCGAAGAATTTCTGTTGGACCTCTGAGTGCCAACAGGCGTTCGAAGAGTTAAGAAGCTACCTTGGCTCACCCCCGCTGTTGGCAAAGCCTGAACCTGGGGAGGAACTATTTTTGTACCTAGCGGTCTCTCCCATGGCCCTCGCGGCCGTCCTTGTCAAAGAAGAAGCGAAAGTCCAGCGACCGGTCTACTACGTTAGTCGCGCGCTGAGGGACGCCGAGACCAGGTACACCAAATTAGAAAAACTGACTTACGCCTTGTTGATTGTAGCTCGGAGGCTCCGACCCTACTTTCAAGGGCACACCGTGACACTACTCACCGACCAACCAATCAAGGCGGTCCTGCACCGGGCAGATACCTTCGGGAGGATGGCGAAATGGGCGATTGAGCTCACGAAATTCGACATCAATTATCGACCCAGGCCAGCAGTGAAGGCCCAAATACTGGCAGATTTCATAGTAGAGTGTACCATCCCAGAGGAGGCTGAACTTGAACAAAGCAAAGGTGACGACCTGAAGTCCCAACCAAACTCCCCCAACGAAGAGGCTAATCCCTCCGATCGCTTTTGGACCCTCTATGTGGATGGATCTTCCAACATGTCGGGCGCAGGCGCAGGCCTGATTTTGGTCAGTTCAGAGGGGATCATCGCGGAGTACGCCCTGCGTTTCGAGTTCCCCGCAACAAACAATGGAGCGGAATATGAAGCTCTGATCGCAGGACTAAGGATCGCCAAAGAGCTGGGAATAGGTCAACTCCGGGTACACAGCGACTCTCAGCTGGTGGTGGGGCAAGTCAGCGGGAATTACGAAGCACGGGAAGACAGTATGGCCAAATACCTTGAGAAGGTAAAGGAGCTCGCTCCCGCCTTTAGCGACTTCGACATTAGACAGATCCCAAGGCTGGAGAATACCAGAGCCGATCTTCTCTCCAAGCTGGCGACATCGGCTCCGGCCGAACTGCCCAAAGGCGTCCTCTTTGAAGTTCTAAAGCACCCGAGTACAGAAGAATCGCGGCCCGTAATGGAAATTGACCACGAACCCAGCTGGATTGACCCCCTGATAATCTATCTCAGAGATGGAGTCCTCCCCCAGGATGTGAAAGAAGCTCGGAAGCTCCGAAATCAAGCCTCCAAATACCTCCTTTATGAGGGAAAATTGTACAAGAGATCATATTCTTTACCCCTCTTAAAATGTCTCCGGCCCTCGGAAGCTGACTACGCCTTGTGGGAAGTACATGAAGGAATTTGCGGAAACCATTTGGGAGCTAGATCTTTATCCCACAAGTTGCTCCGCCAAGGATATTACTGGCCAACGATGCATCATGATTCGATTGAATATGTCAAAAAGTGTGATCGATGCCAGAGATACGCCAACATCCAGAGACAGCCCACTACCGAACTCACACCCTTGAGTGCCCCATGGCCTTTCGCACAATGGGGGATGGATATCCTTGGCCCTTTTCCCATGGCATCTGGGCAAAGGAAGTTCCTCGTAGCGATCGACTACTTCACCAAATAGGTTGAAGCCAAACCACTGGCGAAAATCACAGAAGCAAAAGTACAAGATTTCGTCTGGAAGTCGATCGTGTGTAGGTTCGGTCTGCCTAGAACCCTAATCACTGATAATGGACGGCAATTTGCGGGAGCAAAATTCGCCGAATTCTGTGAAGATCTAAACATCTCCCACAACTTCACATCAGTAGCCCATCCCCAGACGAACGGCGAAGCTGAGGTGACCAACAGAACCCTTTTGCAGGGGATTAAGACAAGGCTTGAAAAAGCAAAGGGAACTTGGGCGGACGAGCTTTATCATGTGCTATGGACGTATCGAACTATCTAGAGGTTACCTACGGGGGAGACCCCCTTTGCTTTAGCCTTCGGTACGGAAGCCGTCATCCCGATCGAGCTTAAACTCCCGTCGGCACGAGTCGTGGCATTCGACGAACACCAAAATTCATAAAGTCTTAGAGCCAACCTCGACCTGCTGGAAGAAAGACGGGAGATCGCTCAGGTTCGAATGGCAGCCTACAGACAGAAAGTTGCTCGATATTACAATGCCCGGGTCAAGAACAAAGCCTTCAAAGCAGGAGATCTAGTACTTCGACGAGCTGCTGTCTCGCAACCTCAGGACCGGGGGAAACTCGCCCCAAACTGGGAAGGACCGTATGAAGTCAAAGAAGTAGCCCGGTCGGAAACTTATTATCTTAAGGAACTCGGAGGAGCCGACCTTCCGCGACCGTGGAACTCAGAAAACTTACGGATGTACTACCAGTAACTTCGTTTTAATCAAAAATCGCATACCCATATGTCTTTGGACAATTCAAACAAACTGTATCAAAAACTGAAGGGCAACCTCGTCTAGATAAAGTCGAAGGCCCGGTTCCATTTAGACCGGATGGGGGGAGAGGCCTTGCAACGCGCATATGCGCCCCCACAGCCCTGTTAGGGACAGGAGGAGAACCTCGTCCTAACTTGAGCAAAGTCGAAGGCCCGGTTCCATTTAGACCGGATGGGGGGAGAGGCCTTGCAACGCCCATATGCGCCCCCACAGCCCTGTTAGGGACAGGAGGAGAACCTCGCCCTAACTTGAGCAAAGTCGAAGGCCCGGTTCCATTTAGACCGGATGGGGGGAGAGGCCTTACAACGCCCATATGTGCCCCCACAGCCCTGTTAGGGACAGGAGGAGAACCTCGCCCTAACTTGAGCAAAATCGAAGGCCCGGTTCCATTTAGACCGGATGGGGGGAGAGGCCTTACAGCGCCCTAATGTGCCCCCACAGCCATGTCAGGAACAGGAGGAGGACCTCGTCCTGACATGAACAAAGTCAAAGGCCCGGTTCTTTTAGATCGGATGAGGGGAGAGGCCCTGCAACACCCATATACGCCCCCCAGGAGGAAAACCTTGCCCTAGCTTAAGCAACTTCGACCGGTGGTAAACCCAGCCTGGACTCCTACGGGAGCCGGGCTCCGTCGCCGACCTCGACTACAGGACAGCTCCGTCCGGATTCCTACGGGAGTCGGGCTCCGTCGCCGACCTCGACTACAGGACAGCTCCGCCCGGATTCCTACGGGAGTCAGGCTTCGTCGCCGACTTCGACTACATGACAGCTCCGCCCGGACTCCTACGGGAGCCGGGCTCCGTCACCGACATCGACTACAGAACAACTCCGCCCGGACTCCTACGGGAGCCGGGCTCCGTCGCCAACCTCGACTGCCGGTAAGCTTCGTCCGGACTATTACGGGAGCCGGACTCCGCCGACAACAGCAGTTGCCGGTAAGCCTTGTCCGGACTCCTACGGGAGCCGGACTTCGCCTATGACTTTGATTGCAGGAAGACTTCGCCCTGACTCCTACGGGAGCCAGGCTCTGTCCACGACGCCAAGGAAGGCTCCGCCCGGACTCCTACGGGAGCCGGGCTCCGCCCGCAACATCAACTCCGAGAGGACTCTACCCGGACTCCTACGGGAGCCGGGCTCCGCCTGTGACTCCAACCTCAAGGGGGACTCCGCCCGGATCCCTACGGGAGCCGGGCTCCGTCGCCAACTTCAACCGCCAGTAAGATCCGTTCGGACTCCTATGGGAGCCGGACTTCACACCTAACTTTAATCGCAGGAGGACTCCGCCCGGACTCCTACGGGAGCCGGGCTCCGCCCACAACTCCAACTTCAAGAGGGATTCTCCGTCCGGACTCCCACGGGAGCCGAACTTCTCCTCGGCTTCAGCGGAGAAAAACTCCAAGCGAAAAAGGAAGGCAATGGATCGCAACAGTGACGATTGGAAAACAAACAGCGCCCGAGGTATAGAAAACCCTATCACAGCAAGGATTGGGACTCCCGATGGGAGTCCCAGCTTTCAAGGAAGCTTTCGACACAAAATGGGACAACTCACTTAGGGTGACAGAGGCTCGGATCCCCGAATTCAAACCCTAAGAGGGACCCCAAGCCCGAATGGCCCTGGGCGAGCCTGCTGCCATTGACGGAAAAGATGGGTTGGTGCAATAGCAACCGGATACCTTCGAACGGCGTAAAAATTGAAAAAGAGCTCGGCAAATGGCAATCCAATACAAATAAAAGGGACCACCAATGACCTTAGGATGCCGTAAAAAAAGAAAAAAAAGAGAAAAAGAAAAAAAGGGAAAAAAGAAAAGGAGGAAGAGAGAAGAAAGAAGAATAAAGAAGTTCGACAGACAACTATTCGATGTAAGACGCGGACGAGGTAACAAAATCTCCTTTTCATTTTTCAACTAACAAGATGCACGTTACAAGACCCGGTGGGCCAGAAAAAAAATATACATCATTGCAAGTCTTTCGAACACGGTTTGGGAAAGAATACACCGGAGGCCGCTTCAAGCTGCAAACTTCTCTTTCCATTTCGTGTCCCGTGCGTGTGGCGGGCCTATCGGCTTTCGCCCCGCCTTGCTTCGCCCCACCTCCGAAGTCCCAACCTCAGGGGGAAAAGGGTGGGATAGATTCTCGGGGGCGATAAGGGCAACGGCAGCGACGACGAAGACCTGTTTCAAGAAGAACCGGAGTCACCCTGG
Organism: Elaeis guineensis; assembly: GCF_000442705.2. Lineage (NCBI taxonomy): Eukaryota > Viridiplantae > Streptophyta > Magnoliopsida > Arecales > Arecaceae > Elaeis > Elaeis guineensis. The sequence continues at coordinate 87,788,897 of NC_026000.2, forward strand.
GGGCTACGGTGGCGCCAGAGATATGCGAATACTCTGTGGTAGCCACCATCCAAAACGCTCCTGCAAGGTCGGCATGCGCTACTTCCACCGTCCCCGCAACAAATTTTACTGCCCCACCGTCGACACCGACCGCTTCTGGTCCCTCGGCCCCGACGGCATCAAGGATCCCGCCACAGCTTGTGACGACAGCTCTGCCCTCTTGATCGGTATCACCCCGCCTTGCTACTCCGAAATTCTCGGGCAGAATACCTTTACCGGCGGCCCCCGTTATTAAACCCCTGTTGTTGAAGGAATTCTTCCTTGAGCCCCCTTTGAAACGACGGGGATCCTTACCGGCCGCTGTTCTCCTCCTCGCCTTCCTCCAAGCCCTAGACATCCCTTCGAGGATGGCCTCCGGGGTAGAGGACATGGCGTGGGAACCCCTTAGAGAAGAATCGGGGGGCTGAAGACGGCAAGGACCGGTGCGGGGGAAGTAGCTGAGTAGCTAGGCTCTCAGACGAAAGAAAGGTGCCGTCCTCTCGGCAGAATGAAACCCCGAAGGAAGAGTAGGGGGTTTAAATAGCCAGCGGATTTTAGCGCAGTTATGGCAGCGGGTGTACCTAGGCCAACTGAGGCATGCCACGTGTTCCGCATGTCCCCCTCATCGCTATCAAGGATTGACCGTTCGCAAATTTTCGTAGCGCGACGCTTGGGATCGCGTTTCGGTGGGGGTTCCGAAAAGACTCTTCAGGTCACCATAACCAAAAAAAGAGCGCCGACATGCACACATTTAATGCCAAAATATCTGGGAGCGGCGGTGCGCAGGACTCGAGGGGACGGTTTCGGTTGTGCCCATCTCTCTGTACTTTATTCGAAATTCGAACTCGGAAGTAGGGGGACTGGTGTTGGGTATAAAATACCCACAGTCGAAGCCCTCAGCAGAATCAGCTCCAGGAGGACTTCGCCCGGACTCCTACGGGAGCCGGGCTTCGTCCTCAACCTCAACTACCGGTAAGCCTCGTCCGGACTCCTACGGGAGCCGGACTTCGCCTTTGACTTTAATCGCAGGAAGACTCCGCCCGGACTCCTACGGGAGCCGGGCTTCGCCCTCGGCTTCAACGGCTGCAGACAGACTTTGTCCGGACTCCTACGGGAGCCGGACTCCGCCGACAACTCCAACCGCAAGTAGACTCCGCCCGGACTCCTACGGGAGCCGGGCTCCGTCCTCACCGTCAACTGCTGGTAAGCCCTGTCCGGACTCCTGTGGGAGCCGGACCTCGCCTTTGACTTTAATCGCAGGAAGATTCCGCCCGGACTCCTACGGGAGCCGGGCTTCGCCCTCGGCTCCAACGGCTGCAGACAGACTTCGTCCGGACTCCTACGGGAGCCGGACTCCGCCGACAACTTCAACCGCAAGTAGACTCCGCCCGGACTCCTACGGGAGCCGGGCTCCGTCCTCGACATCAACTGCCGGTAAGCCTTGTCCGGACTCCTACGGGAGCCGGACTTCGCCTTTGACTTTAATCGCAGGAAGACTCCGCCCGGACTCCTACGGGAGCCGGGCTTCACCCTCGGCTCCAACGGCTGCAGACAGACTTTGTCCGGACTCCTACGGGAGCCGGACTCCGCCGACAACTCCAACCGCAAGTAGACTCCGCCCGGACTCCTACGGGAGCCGGGCTCCGTCCTCGACATCAACTGCCGGTAAGCCTTGTCCGGACTCCTACGGGAGCCGGACTTCGTCTTTGACTTTAATTGCAGGAAGACTCCGCCCGGACTCCTACGGGAGCCGGGCTCCGGCTCCGTCCTCACCGTCAACTGCTGGTAAGCCCTGTCCGGACTCCTGTGGGAGCCGGACCTCGCCTTTGACTTTAATCGCAGGAAGACTTTGCCCGGACTCCTACGGGAGCCGGGCTTCGCCCTCGGCTCCAACGGCCGCAGACAGACTTTGTCCGGGCTCCTACGGGAGCCGGACTCCGCCGACAACTTCAACCGCAATGGGGACTCCGTCCGGACTCCCACGGGAGCCGGGCTCCGTCGCTAACTTCGATTGCCGGTAAGATCCGTCCGGACTCCTACGGGAGCCGGACTTCGCACCTGACTTTAGTTGCAGGGGACTCTGCCCGGATCCCTACGGGAGTCGGGCTCCGCCCGTGATTTCAACTCCGAGAGGACTCCGCCCGAGCTCCTACGGGAGCCGAACTCCGTCATCAGCTCCGACCACTGCCGAGCTTCAGCCGATGGATCTGCACTCCAGGGCCACAATAACGGCCATGATTCTGCTCCACTCCCTGCGGTGGACCCTACGCGACCCCATTACTCCTTGACAGGCTGTTTAACGGCCATGATCCTGCTCCACTCCCTGCGGCGGACCCTACGCGACCCCATTACTCCCTGACAGGCTGTTTTAACGGCCATGATTCTGCTCCACTCCTTGCGGCGGGTGCTGCGTGGCTCCACTACTCCCTGGCAATTGGCGGCAACGGACGCCGCTCCACTACCTACAACAGGCTCCACGTGGCAGGCCATAGTAATGGCCACGGTTCCGCTCCGCTACTCCTCATAACAGACCCCTCCTGACCCCGAACGGTGCACGGACAGGCGGTTACAGACGTCGCCATCAATCCGTTACCTCCTCCGCCTATAAAAAGGGGGACCCAGATACGTTATTCTCTAAGCTCTCGTCTTTTTTATCTCAAAACTCTGCTAAATTCTCCGTTCGAGCACTCCATTCTTGTTGAGGCAGAGAACTGACTTGAGCGTCGGAGGGTCTTGCCGGAGCAACCTCACTTCCGGTTTAGACTTCCTTTGCAGGTTCCGACGGCGACCACGACTTCCTCAACTCCAGCTTCTCCGGCGCAAGCGGGTTTTTGCACCAACAATAAGTATTGACATCTTTTAATCTCTCAGCTTTGGAATCCAAAATAGCCCAGTAACATTGAAATAACCAGAAGATAAAAGAAAAAAATACAGAAAAATGATAATTAAATTCGAATAAAATCTCTAAGACATAGTCCTATGATTCAACATGGCATGAACTTGGATCTCCATCGATAAGACTTTATAATCTGATAAACAAAGACAATATAGTTAACATGGAAATGAAGATAAGGTTCTGATTAAGGTTAATGGGCAAGAAAAACTGCAGAAAGATCACTTTCATTATTTAGCATCCTTTACGCAAAATTGTGGCAACATGGATGAAGATATATGTAATAGGATTAGAGTTGGTTGGATGAAGTGGAGAGGTGCCTCAGTTGTATTATGTGATTGATGTATATTTTGGAGGCCTAAGGGAAAATTATATTGAATAACAATAAGGCTTGTAATGTTTTGTGGCTTGTGATGTTGGACCATAAGGAGGGTTTAAAGAAAACAAGTTGTCTGTGGTAGAAATGAGAATATTAAGATAGACATGCAGTAAAACTAAAAGGGAAATGCTAAGAATTGAATATATTAGAAGAGCTGTAGAAATCATACAAATTAAGGACAAAGTGATGGTCAATCCATTGAGATAGTATGGGCATGTGCAATGAAGATATGAAAGGACTACAATAGTCAGAGATACTTCAATTATATCGAAGGTTGCAAGAAAAGAAGGGAAAGATCTATTTAATAGAGATGGTGGTTGTGAGGAAAGACATGAGTAGCTTATTCATTAGAGGTGACCTTAATAAGAATATATGGCAAATAAGGATCCATATAGCTGATCCCAGGTGGTTGAGAAAAGACCGAATGCCGATGTTGTGTTAATTGTATTTTCATGTATAACCTAGTATGGGAGATGCGAGATCAATGGAGTCACAAAACACCACTACCAACACATAGCACCATTGATTAGCAAGCTATAAATATTTCTTGAATTAGTTGTGAATGAATCATCAATATTAAGTAAATGTTAATTAACTTAGTATGGGAATAGCTTTGAGAATAATTTGACAAATGAAAGAAGCATGTGTAATTCAGTTCTTTTTCAATAATTAGAAGAATATCGCAAATATGCTACTCATGTAATGGTTATAAATGATAAAAGCACATTAGGTTGCATCTTCATGCATTAATGTCTTTTGGTTGATGATACATTAAACTTCGATCCATCTAGCAATAGCTTAAAATATTCCTCAGAATGTCCATCCGATTATAGAAATTAGATGCATTTTATCTAAGCTAAAAATCTTATGTTAAACATAATGTCATTTCATTTTAGCAATGGTAAATGCATACTTTGTTAGAAAAGGTCCATCTTGCTAAAATCCTATTGTCAGCTCTGTAATTTGCCTATGGTGCAAAATATTGTAAATCTATTTGTGGGTGAATTCGGCAAGGCAGCCAGTTTATTTGTGTTGTGGAGAGAATCTACCACCCGATCTTAACCTTCCTTTCTGAGAGTTATGACCGAACACTCACCTCGGATCCGAGACCAACGACTTCCTTGGATCTTGGGAAGAGAAGACCAGGCGACCAAACTAAAGTGATCCCTCATTGTTGGCTACCACCCAACCCCATGATCGGACACATATCGACCTTGAGGTTGGAGATAAGCCGACGACTCGAGATGAAGCTTCAAGCCATCTTACCATTAAAGGAGGAAAGATGAACTCGAAGAAATCTTCCAGAATCTTAGTTGTTTTTTTTTTGATTGTGGGCATGTGAGTTAATATCACGCAATTAACATCTGTAACCCACTACCCGCGATCCTTATGATTGTGGGCACTAATTCTTCACTTCTGTTACTGAATTTGGAGGTAATGCACGGCCACCGCTCTATATAAAGGGGGCACAAGGGATTCTCAGATAAGTTCTTTCAAAAGAATAAATACACTCACTCTTATACTCTTCACTCTGCTATGCTCATGCTTCGACTGACTTAACTATTGGAAGGTCCCACATCGGAGAATCTTCGATGAGAGTAGACTTTCTTTTTGAGATTTTTCATAGAGTCTGAATCCTTGAAGTGAGGCTGATCGTCAGGTTGAAAGGAGATCGACCACATCTGTATATTTCAGATCGGAGACGTGAGGCAATAGTTTGGCACTAGAGGAAGGGTATAGTGTCCATTTGAAAAGGAATGGAAACATGGTGAGGACAAGAGTACACAATAATTCCACCATCTTGCACTAGCAGTCATCCCATTGTAGCCAAGGTGGCACCGCTTGATTGTCCACCATAGTGGGCCCTATATAACCCCCCATAATGGCGAATCTGCAGCAATTCGATGCCCTGGTCCAATAGGTCCAGGTATTAACTAGTGCCATGTAGTAGCTCTAGCAGGCGACGGAGTGACAGTAGTCTCGATAGCCTATTCATTAGGCAGCTCTTTGTCACATTTGCTGATCTTGCCCCAGGAGTCTAGAGCCAGCTCCCAGATGCATGCATCATTTTGCTTCTGCTACTTGACGATCTCCTTCCTGCCAAAACCTAGGGAGGGAGGAGTGATGTCGGTGTTCCCCTGTATTCTCCGATGGAGATTCAATCCCGGACTACTCTCCACATCCTGGGAAATCTCGTCGGGAGGATGATCTTGAACAAAAGGTTTGGGAGATTGAATGTTGTCTTGGGGAGGTACAGAATAGAGGCCATAGGAATGACGATGGTCTTAGCTTCGAGTCGTGACCCTCCATTTTCAGCATGATATTGGAGGAATCGATTTTGGATCTGTTCAAGATGCCCCAGATAGAGTCATATAGGATGCCCCAGATAGAGTCGTATGATGACTCTTCGGATCTCCTCGACCACTTGAAGGACTGCAAGGCTCTCATAATGCTCCAAGGTGTCTTGGATGCTCTCTTCTACCTTGCTTTCCTGGCCATCCTTAAGAAATCAGCATGGGTATGTATTCTGGACTCCAATCGGAGTCCATCTATTCATTTGAATAGCTCGGAAAGCAATTTGTCACCCACTTCGGTAACAATCGAGCACAGCCAAAGGACATTGAGTCTCTTCTTAATCCAACAAGAAGGGGAATCATTGCGTGACCATGTGGCACGTTTTAACGTGGCCACGCTCGAAGTGTGCAATTTTGATGAGTCAGTGGCAATGTCGGCGGTGCTTAAGCGAGGACTTCGGCATGAGTGCCCATCTTTTCTCTTGATAAAATTTTTTCGAGGGACTATGCCAACCTTCTAGCATGGGCTCAAAAATATGCACGAATAGAAGAAGCTCGGGCCGTGCACAAATGGACAGAGGGGGGAGAACCCCCAATAAGAAGTGAGGTTGGGAGGAACCACGGGTGCGACTTGGGTTAAAGGAGAATCCTTCCAACCATTGAAGAACTTCAAGTTGAGGAGTCCGCCTTGCTGATTTAATAACTATAGTCCGATGTCCGCTCAGACCCAAATCTTGATAGAAATCGAGGGTCAGGGGTATCTTCGCCGACCTCAACCGATAAAAGCCCTATGGATGAGGAGCAAGAGGAAGTACTGCCACTTTCATTGCGACCACGGCTATGATACCGAGGACTGTCTCCAATTAATGGATGAAATCAAGGTCCTAATCTAGAGGCTATCTTAGCAAATATGTTCGGGAGCGTGAGAATGGCATGACTGGAGAGCCACCTTGGCACCAAGCCGAGAAAGAGAACAAAGATAACCAACCCACGGCTGGAGTCATGAACATAATTTCAGGTTTCTTCGATGGCTGGAAGTAGAGGATCGAGTAGAAGGTACAAAGAGACAGTGTACTGGGGACATTGTTTCTTTTTTTGATAATAATTTCTAAGGAGTTCAAACTTGTCGCGATGATGCTATCATCGTATCAATGATGATAGCAAATTATGATGTAAAAAAGATTTCAATCAATCATGGAAGCTTGATCGATGTGTTATGTTATGATGCATTCCAATGAATGAGATTGCCTACTAATTGACTAAAGAAAATCAATACTCTCCTGGTCAGATTTTTTAAGGATTCTGTAGCAATAGAAGGGAAGATCATTCTACCAGTGATCATTGGATGAGAGCCTTCGAACAAAACCGTATAGCTTACATTCCTCATAGTCCAGATGCCTTATGCTTACAATGTGATTCTTGGACAACCCAGATTGAATGTGCAAGCGATACTTTCCACATATCATCTACTAGTGAGATTCCCAACTTGAAATGTGGTCGGAGAAATCTGAGGAGATCAAATGCTTGCCCGACAATACTTCTTGGCAACCATAAAAGGAAAATGACTAATGGAGGCTCTGCTACTCGAAGACCATAGGGAAGAATCAAAGGAGGTCCAAAGGCAGCTGGCCGAACAACTCGTCATAGTCCCGTTCGGATATGATTCGAGCAGGACTTCAGATTGGCGTATAGCTGATGTCCGATCATCAAGATCGACTAATGGCGTTTCTACGAACCAATGAGGACGTCTTCATCTAGTCAGCATTCGACATGCCAGGTATATCCTTTGACGTCATTGTGCATAGGTTGAATGTGGACTCGGATCATCATCCAATTCGACAGAAAAAGAGGAGCTTCAGTCAGAATTAGGAAGGGTCCTATAGGGTCACCAAAGTCATTAGACCTAGGGCTTATAAAATTGAAGGCCTTGATGGCGCCCTATTCTTTGGATTTGGAATGCTGAGAATCTTAGAATGTACTATCAGTAAGTTGTGTATTCATTTTTGAATCAATAAAATTATCTTCAAGTTCCTATATAGGTCTTTCGTAAAAGCGACTAAGTAATAAGTCTATTAAAGTCGACCAAAACTGACCATTAACGAAAGCATCGGTAATAATCGAGGACATCCAAAGAGTATAAATTATCAGTGAACTCGAGACAACCAAGCCTAGTCTTGGTCCTTGGGGAGAGATGGTCAAATAAGAACCAATCAAGGGATATCTGGGCCCTAGTCTGGATCCCGACGATTAGGTCAAAAAGCATCAACCTCATGGAGACATTTCAGCTTGAGCTAAGACCTCCAAATGAGTGATCGGTAAAGCATCGATAATAGGGAGATATCCCGACCCAAGTTGGAAGCTCAGTAAAATTCTTGGTTGGAATCTTTCGACCACACCATATTTGGTCGGGTGTGGATGATACTATTGACTTGGCAAAATTTGTCGTCATGAATCAACTTCAGATCACCTTTGGATGATGTGACTTCGGATATTTATCCGAGCCAACGATATTTAATTTGAGTATAGCTCGGACAATTGATTGAGTTGACAAATTTTAGACCGGACCACGACCCTAAGGACTTGGATAAGTCAGCAAGCAAACACATTGGAATATGATGAAGAAAAGTTCATTTCATTACTTGAAGAAATTCATTACAAAAAACAAAGAAAATAAAAAGAACATAATTAGGTAGCATCCTCAGTTGTGGGCTCGGCTATAACATCGGCGGTAGGCTTGGATGCTGAAGTCTCGGCATTTGGGGCGGGCAACATGGTCTGATCCTCCTCCTTGGCCTCATTGTTGTTGGCTTCTGGATCAAGGTGACTGACATTAACTCTCGAGAACAGCCAAGTGACCTATGCCTTGCAGGCTTCGAACCCGTACTCATAGGTCATTGAGGAGCCTTCTATGATCTTTGCCTTAGAATCCATGGAGGCTTTGAACTCCTCCACAGCCTTAAACCTGGCCTCGATCACTGCCTTCGACTTCTCTACATCAGCCCGGGCCTTGATCAGTTTCTCTCTCTTTGGTAGCCTTGATTGTCGCCTCCCTGAGCTCCAGTGTGTCCTTGAGCTTGGCAACCTTTTATCGATGCATGTCGGTGGTGCCACACTCCACAGTGACAAAGCCTTCAAGGGCTTCGATCCTCTCCAAGCTGCCAGGAGCTCGGACATGGCTCTGGAGGTCTCTTCCTTGATCGCCTTCTTCGCCTCCTCAGTGGCCTTTGCTCGGCCTTGGGGGCCCAAAATTTTTTCTTAAGCGAGAGCTTCACTCGATCAAACCCGATGAGGCCCTTGCTGAGGACAGTAATGTCATCAGCCAACTACAGCAAAAATACATAAGTTAAAAACTTCGATCAAGTAATGAATAGAAATTTGAATAAAGATAAAGCTTATCTCGAGGAGATCAGCATAGGAGGCACCCACCACCTTGTCCAAAGGATGAACCTTCTTTTTTGTCCAGTCGGATGGAAGCAGCACCATTTTTATCAGCTTCCGAGCGAGTTGATGATCACGAAGAGCGGAGTCGTCACTCCATACTCTCTTTGCTAAAGTAATAAATCCCTCCTCGGTCCCAGACGAGGAGAGACCTACCTCGGATCTTGTCGATGGGGTTGGCACCCTCGAAGAGAGATAGTGACGCCAGATGAGGCGAGGATAGAGTTCGCTTAGTAGGTGGAGAGTCGGAGCTTTGATTGACTTTGTGGTCGAAGGAGTCGACCTTAACAGTTGGGTGGCGATAGGCTTATCATTGTTCTCCAAGGGATTTGCATTCGACATCCTTGCTGATGGTGAGGGGATCAGAGAAGTCATCGACCGAGACTTCTACTTCTTAGACGAGGGCTCCCCCCAAAGGAGCCCAACCTCTTCTTCAAGGCCGATTTGATCGATTCTAGAGTCGGTCTCATCACTACAAAATCGAGGAGAGATGGTTAGTACAACATCAAGTAACAAGATAACAAATTTTTTTAAGTTAAAAAGAAAATCGATCGTATCCCGAGGCAGTATTGGACTAGTGCCAACATCATAAAGTGTCTACTCAGTCCTTAGCTCTTTCAACTTCGGTACTTCGACATTGAGCAGAACATGATAATCTTTATTGTTCTTAGGAAGGATTGACTTATCTTTATTTGGAGAAATCTGAGGATCGCCCCAGATCTAATTAAAGCCTCAAGGCAAATTCAAAGAGACAAAAAAGAAATAGGTTTTCTAGTTGTGAGCTGAAGAGGGAAGGCCCATGATGAACTTACACCTTGTCCGGGGAGAAAAATACTACCATCTTTTTTCATGGGATTGTTTCTTCAACGTGAACATCGCTCCTCGGAGGGATGTTGAGCCAACTACCAAGAATGATAAAAATTACGATCACCCGAATAGAGTTTGGAGTGATATAAGTAGAAAGAATTCTATAGAAGTCCAAGATGTTACTTGCCAAGGGATGAAAAGGAAGGTAGAGACTAGCTCAGAGGGACTCCTTGTACAAGGCGACTCGTCCCTTTGGAGTGTTGATAACTTGGTCTTCTCGACTTGGAACCTCCAGTTGGAAAGATGAAGGAATGAAATATTGAATCCGAAATCTTCTCAAATTGTCCTTAGTAATGCTTAACACCTTGTTAATTGGGCTCCAAAAGTCCTTGAACCCATGCACGGGACTGCCTAAGCCTTGGGGTTCAGAAGACTAGTGCTTGGAGGAGGAGCCAGATTCGATGGTGGCCCAAGTATCCTCAGACCTGACCTGAGAGGTGGCAGCCAAGGACCTTGGCCAACACGATGGCTTTTGCCCCTGACCTCACCACCATCAAAAACCATAGAAAAGAAACAAGAAAGAGAGAGACTACAAGGAAACAAAAATGCTAACACTAGAAACTGAGCAAAAATGAAACGAAATGCAATAAAAAGCAAAATCAAAGGATGGAAAACCAATCGGAAGAGAAGTTTGAACCTAAAATCTTCATTGGTATTGGAGAAGATAGTGGCGGACGGCAAACCTTCCTCCAGAAGCTACGGCGGCAAGAGATAGAAAATTCAATTGAGCTAATAGAAAGAAAGGAAGACAGAAGAAGCTTGTTTATTCTACTTACCAACGGTCAGGATTAAAGCTCCCTACCATTGGATTTTGACACATGGCACGCATCAAGGCCACTGAATTGCATGACTTCTCATCGCACCTCCATTAGATCGGGCCACCTAAGGTCGATCCGTGAGAGGTTTAGCAGGGCCTATCGATGAACTGCACGTGGCAAACCATGATAGGCCCAAATGCAACCTTCGAATCCCCTTTTTTAGATCATTATGCCGTAGTGTCTCGATCTCGCATCCCTTAATTTCAGTGAGATTCATGAAGCAATGCATCAACATGATTTTGAAATTCTCTTTGCTGAATAGTGCACATTAAATGATCTGGTCTAAAAGTCAGACCAAGGATCGAGGTTGAGTCTCGAAATCAACTACTTTTGCCCAAAGTGATAAAATTTTTTCAGGCTTGGAAGTGGGGGCCAACTGTTGTGGAGAGAATTTACCTCCCGACCTCGACCTTCCCTTCTTTAGGTTGTCACCGAACACTTATCTCGGATCTGGTACCAATGACTTCCTCGGATATCGGGAAGAGAAGACTGGGTGACCAAACTAAAGTGATCCCCCATCGTTGGCTATCACCCGACCCTGTGATCAGACACATATCGACGCTGAGGTCGGAGACAAGCCGATGATGCGAGATGAAGCTTTAAGCCATTGGATCGTTAAAGAAGGAAAGATGAACCCGAAGAAATCTCCTACAATCTCGGGCGGTTTCCTCTAATCACGGGCATATGAGTTAACATCATGCAATTAAAGCTTGTAACCCACTACCCACGATCCTCATAATCGTGGGTGCTAGTTCTCTGCTTCCATTACCAAATTTGGAGTGTAACACACAGCTACCCCTCTCTATATAAAGGGGGGCATAAGAGAGCTCAGACAAGTTCTTCTTTCAAGAGAACAAATCCACTCTCTCACTCCCATGCTCTTTTATTATTTTTATTGGAGGGTCCCCTACTAGAGAATCTCCGGTGAGAGTGAACTTCTTTTTTCAGGTCCCTCAAGGAGTCCTATTCCTTGGAATGAGGCTGACCGCCAGATTGGAGGGAGACCAATCACATCCACACACCTTGCATCGGAGACTTGCAGCAACAGTTTGTTTCTAAGAACTAGAAATAAGCTTGTACGCCCCCCCACCCAGAACAAAGCCCACTTCCTTGTATTGTTTTGAATTGTTGAAAGTAAAAACATGTTATTGCTCAAAAAGAGAGCAAAAGACATGTTGGGAAGCCGCAATATTTTTTTCATTATTTGAAGACAAGAAGTAGGAAATCATGTTTGGTGGCGGTCATGGCAATAGTGATGTGGCTTGCATTTGCAATAACAGTGATGGTGGTGGCCATGATGACAGTTATAGTTGTTATATGTCGTCTTTCTATGTTGTGAAATTGTAGCTTCTTTTGTTTTTTTCTTTTTTTGTTGTGGGGGGGGGGGGAGGTTAAGATAATCCTGTTTGGAAGTTGTGAAATTGTCCTTCATAAATTAGAAATCAATATTAGGTTTACTATCAATGTTTTAGGCTGCTATACGAGTCTTCTAGTTTCAAAAATGTAAAATATATGATCAGGAAAGCAAAATCATATCTCAAATCATTACTCTCCATACAAGCCCAACAGAATCGCTGGTAGCTGCACCATGGGATGACCGGAGTTCACCACTGTCAGTTGGAGAAACTACAAGTGTTCTCCCACAACTCTGGAGCTTTAAAGCCATGGATGGCAATTAAAGAGACAGAAAGGACAATGAGAGAGGGAAGAGGAAGAGGAAGAGGAGAGAGTTGGTCAGTCATTGATCACTGGTATTTGGGCTTCTCCAGGAACACCTTAGGGTGGAGCCCTAAGATCTATAGGACTCTTTCCTATAAGTCAGGGCCTATGCATCTCTGTGAAGTTATCCCCATCTTCGCACATAATCCCTCTCAATCTGGGTTTAGATGTGGAAATCTATCTATCCTGGTTGAGTCCAATCCGAATCATAGTCTAACAAAAAAAAAAAAAAAAACATGAAATATTTTCAAATACCAGTTGAACCATCATTAGGATTTGTTTGGCAAAGCTTGTTTTTCTATTTTTGAATCAGAAAAAGGTTTTGGGTAAACCTGCTTTTGTTTTCTATTTTTAGAAAAACAATAAAAATATTTTCAAATATTTCTTCCACTTAGAGTTATTTGTTTTCTGGTTTTTTGTTTGGAAAGCCACAGGACCACCACCACATTTGTAGTCGCCATCTTCAGTTGCTGACTTCCATCACCATGGCCATCCACCAGTATGGACATGCCATTACCATCATGATCATCATCACACGATTGTCACTTGCCACCAGCATCACACCAACTTTGCCATTCACTACCACTGACTTTGCCATTCACCACCACCACTGCTGCCACATCCACTTGGCTGCCATTGCCACCCAACACCACCAGTTTATCACCACTGCTAGCACTGCTTCTCCATCACTTACTATTGTCACCAACATTCCTGCTGCTAACATCTCTGGGTCCACTACCACTATCAAACATGTTCCGTTACTTGTTTCAAAACCAAAAAACAATTGTGGCAATTCCCTTTTTCCCTTTAATATGCTGAAAACGAAACAAAGTTGACTGGCTTTCTTCCTATTTTGTAAAATTAAGAAACCAGTGATGATGCCAAATACAACTATTCTTCTTCTTCTTCTTCAGCAAGCCATTGGACAACACACACCTTGGGGCTTCAAAGTACCAAGGGGCATTGCACTAACAAGGATCTAGAAGTTAGAATTTATTAAGAAGGTAGCATAACATTTGATCCAGGCAGCTTTCATAGGGGTTGAATGTGGCAGAATTTTGCCAGCAAAATGAGCTCGTCTGCAACCTTTGGCTAATTAGAACTTTTAAAGTACATAGGCAGAATGGATTGCACATATTGATACAATCTGTGGCATTAATATTGATGAATACCTGACATGATATGGCTAAATGTAGTATTTAAGGTTTGACCTGACAATGACAATATAATTACGCCTATAGTTCTTTTTTTTTTCTTCCATTGACTATATAAAAAACATCTCTCTTCAGATCCCTTCAGATGAAGATATACAGCTACATAAATAATCTAAAAGCTTATAAAGGCTCGCAAGTAACGACATGTTTTTTAATAAATAAGCAATGAGGTTTCCTGATACCGAATTTTGCTTGTTCTGTATGAGTGCAGGCATACCGCGAGTCCACTGGAACAGTGTCTCTAAATGATGACCGCTTTGCAGAACCTGTTGCGGCAGCAGAAGAAATAGCCTTCTGCAAAGCCTGTGCTCGCTTTGGTTTCGGCTTGTACCTGTACCATGAAGACGAGAGCCTGTAGAGAGGATTCTCCCTCCTTTTTCTCGTCTTCTACAACCTTATCGTTACTTATATGGACTGTACCACCTTGAAAATGTTAAATCTATGAAAACTTCGCTCGTGAATAGGGCATGCATCTTCCATTTGGTGTAAATATCAGAGCCTGGTACTACTATGCATCTCTTGTAGGCCCTCCTTTCCAACTTTAGTTCCATAAGCTGTTTAACCGCCCGAGGCAATGTTGATGAGTTGATGTTACAAGTTAATTTCCCCACTGCAACATAACATTTTAAGTTTGTAAAATGCTATTTCGGATTTTTCAGTTGCTTTCTCATTCACATTGTTTTATGTTCATCAGGTCTCTCTCTCTCTCTCTTTCTCAACTGAATGTATCTTGTCAATTATTAATAATTTCCAAAACTATTGAAACACAAATCCATGATTTACATTTTTAAAGTTTACATTATCCATTTTTTGTAAGATAATATGCATGATGCACCTGGTCAAGAAAGCATGCGTGCATATATCTGGATGTAATCAAATTTATGTAATATAATTTCATATAATAATGCATCTGTATGATCCATATATATTTGTATAATGTATAGTAAGAAATGAATTCACGCCGTGCATTTGTTAATATAATTGTATGTACATGCACACAACCATATGATATATGCTTACGTATTGACAGAATACACATACTATAATATTTACGTAGAAAACAGACATGAGCATATCTGTTGGTGTACCTATGTTCATATTTACAAATGCGTATACTGGATATTGCATTTGCATACATACGCACATGGAAGACTTATTTACAAAACAACCATTTCAACATTTCAAAGTCAAATATCTACGATGAGAAGTAAGGAGTAAAAAAAAGATGTTGGGCCTAAATTGTCATGTTTTATATAAGATAAATGAAGTTTTAATTATTTTCTTGACTCGCCTGCTAAGTTGATATGATTTTTACCCTAAAAAAAGGCGAACAAAATGCTAAACGTTTTAAAGTCTTCACTGGAAAAAAAAAAAAAAAAATCCAATGATGTAACTATGGGAAGACTTGCTAATTAATGAAATGCAATGCAAAAAAACAAAAAAAAAAATCTCAACCTTCATAGTGGGGCTTCAAATGAATCACATTAGCTCAGGTTTTGGCATGAAGCAAACCTGATCCACATTTTAATTAGTTCAAGGTTTCAAACTCAATCATAATCCACTTTCATTCAAGTTATACAGGTTCGAAATTATTTTCACTTCTATTAATGAATGCCCCTATGGCATTTGATAAGTTGAGTGAGCTCATTATCTTAAATTATGTGTGAACATCTGATTAGAAGTCAATTTGTTGTGATTGGACAATCTAACTTTTCTACAGTAATATATTTTTCAATACAAATTTATTAATAATAGTTTTCTAATATTAATAACTTCAAATCTATTCTTATATTTCATAAAATAAATTATAACCACTAGAATGGTAACGTAGAACAAGCACCATACTAAAATAATAATCATCCTCAAACACACTGATCCTTTATTTTGACGATTGCTTTTAGTCTGGGTCTCCACTCTTATTGGTTTTAGTAACTGTTGCTGCGCCTCTTCGATTGGAGTTGCTATGGGTTATGATAGTTTAAATTATCGGTATTGTCGGAGTACACAGGTGCTGAGTCAGAATTTTAATCACCTGCAATGAAAGTTCGCACACTAGAAAAAGAGATGGGAGGTTCTCAGATGAGGGATCTTTCGATGTTTAAATCAGCCACAATTGAAGACAGAGAACAGTAGGAGAGTAAGAATGAGAATAGAGTCAAAAAAAATTTCTCTTTTTTTTTGATAGCACGACTCTTTGCTAGAATCTTCAACATCAAAGAATTGTACAACTATTGAGTCGTGGGTTTTGGAAGATGTTCGACCTCCATCATCGGATAGACCTTTAGGATGGTTAGATCTTCCTTGGAGATCATAATTCACTCGACAAAGATTTTTGAGGTGATTCTCAAGCCGGTCTTTCGGCTACATCATCGTTGAGCCATTTTCGTCTGTTATTTCAATCTAAGCGTTTGTCGTTCGATTGTTTCTGAAGCTTTCATTTATGGAAGGTCCTATCTTAGGTTAGGATATCCTCCCATCTTCAATACTTCACCAACTTGTATCTGAAAGTCGTGGTGCTTAAGCTAGGATGTTTTCGAAGGATCAGTCTGTCGATCCAATCATTGGAGTTCATAGAAGTGTCTGAATATCTCTCTTTGTATTTGGAGCCACACCAAACACCTTCCTTTCCCCCTCTCCCTCTAGGGGACTATCTGCTAGTGGATCGTACTCCTTAGGAATTTAATGTCAGATACCTTTTTAGTAATGATGATGCATCAAAAAGGACAATTGGCATCTTGATTCTTGGTGGCACAATCTTCGAGGCTCTCTCCCGACGGCATATGTCTTGTGGCCGATGGGGTAGTTGGAGATGCCAGGGTATGACTTCTTTATAAATGGAGCCCCCTGTTGCTTGAAGTTGAAACCACCCGATTGTCTTTTTAGGATGTCATCTTTCTGGACACCGGAGCGTCATTGCCACACGCTTCTACTCGGTGTAGCCTTCTCACATCTCCGTGCAACCAAAGTTTGCCTCAAGGGGATGCATTGGAGGACAGCGCTTCGGGTAGCATCTTCGTTTGGCATGGGAGGTGTTGGAAATCTCTGCCGCTCTGCTCACTGAGCCACAGTGGCGGTTGTCGGGGTTGCTCTGGGACGTCACTCCACGGGAGGATCTTGGATCTTTCCGAGAGTGGTATGGCCCTCTCTGGTGGGTGTGGCCTTTCGATTCTCCCTGGAGATGCATCATGAAGGTGAATGCATCCCCATAGGTCGTGAGGCAGACATCGTCGAGTTTTACTACTTTCGTTGCATCAAGCTGATGTAGAACCTTGACGATAGCTGAGCTTGTACTTTTTCTTCTTTCATTGTAATGGACTTTGTTCGATTGAAGTCATCTTGTAATAAAACTTTTCTTCTTAATAAAATGTTCATTCTTTGTTTGTGCCTTGTGTGGTCATCCTGATGTTGTTGTAAAAGGCTCTTCTGAGGTGTCATTTAAGACTGATCCAAAATCATCTCTAATCCCTGCTTGACTTGTCCATGGATGAGGAGTGATGTATGATTGCATAAGGTCTGTGGTGGTCTTCAGCATTGTTCTGATGACTAATCTCAATTTGGCCAAATTTTATGACTGGGCTTTCCATTAGAAGGAAGTATTTTATTGATGGCAAAGGCATGGAGAGTTATATAGCTTACTGGTACTACATCCAAAGGCTTTTGGAGTCCCAGATCCGTGGAAGCTAGATGCCGTTGAAAGTTTTTGATGCATAGGCTCTAGGTCAGGTTTCTTCCATTAACCGACATGATCTTTCTAGTACGGAATTAGCCTATCTTGTTTGGGGTTTAGATACCTCGGCTCATCTGAGCATAGGGCCTTCAGATCGAGAGATCTTGGCTCTAGCACAGGCATAGTAGTAATTAGCCACCTGCTGTCGGGGTGAATCTATCTTGAGCTTTTACATCGATGATCTGTGAAGGGAGTTCAGCTTCAACCCATTTGATGATGTGGTTAGTTGCCACGACTAGGAACTACCTCCATCTTGACGCCATCGAGGATGTTCATGCTTATAGAAAGAATTTTTTTTGCATCTTTTTGCACTGAACATCAATGACCACAAAGCTTATTGCTTGATCCTCCTCTCATTCTGCCTCTCTTTGCCGCCAGCAAGTCCTAAAATCATGTTTATGAGGTTAGCCATTGGATTGTCACCGAGGTCATTGCCTGCATTAGTGTTTGCCTGATGTGACCCTGCCATCAGGTCTTTTCCTTTATTCCGTATATGTCTTCCAAGGTATGCTCGGTAGAAAAGGTCTTCGACTTCATCTTTCGGTTGGCGACAATCCTTGGTGTTGTGGCTGTGATCCCGATGGAAGTGGCAGTACTCCTTCTGATCTTACTGGCCTGATCTCACTCTTGCTTTTTTAAGCCGATGTATGTAATCTTAGCCTTCAATTTTCATCTGGATCTGAGTGCAAGGGGCAGAGAGAGGGGTGTAGTTGTGGAAGTATTGTTGGGGATTTTTCATCCTCTTCTACTTTCGAGGGCGATTTTCTCCACCCTCTTTTTGAGCTCCGTAATCATCACTACAGAGCCTCTTTTTCTTGCCATTTTTCTTTCCTTTTTCTTCCTGACAACGGGTCTTGCCTTCCTCAACCTGAATGCATTTTCGGGCTCGAGCTAGGAGGTCGGTGTAGTCTTTTGAAAAGTTCTTATTGAGAAAGAAAATTAGGCACTCATCCTTGAGTCCCTATTTTATCATCGACATGGTGACAAACTCATTGAAGTCTTGGACTTCAAGCATGGCCACGTTAAGGTACATCACATAGTCTCTTAACAGCTCATCTTCTCTTTGCTTAATAGAGAAGAGACTATCATTATTCTTCGACTGTGGCCTTTGGCTATCAAAGTGCATTACAAATTATCTTCCCAGCTACTCGAAGGAGGGAACCGATCCTTGGGTGAGGCTGGAAGACTAGACTCTCATGCTTTTCTTGGGAGTTACTAGGAAGGCTTGATAGAGGAGGGCACCAGATGCCCCCTATAGCATCAGGATGGCCTTGTTGCCCTCCAGGTAGTCAAGCGGGTCAATCGTGCCGTCATATTGCTCGACTTGTGGTATTTTGAACCAATTTGGGATCGGTTCGCTTAGGATTTCTCAAGAGAATGGAGGTTGGGTCATGAAGCTGAAGCCATCATTTTGTTGAGGCTAACTCCTTGAAATTTATCGATTCAGCATTCAAGTTTTCGAACCTTCCTCTCGAGTTCATCTTTTCATTGAAAATGGTGTGTAAGCTCAGGTGTGGTGCTCTCAAGCCTCTGGTAGCTGAGGAAAAGGCTAAGGTTTAAAGTCTATGAAGCATTTATAGAGGTTCTAGAGCTAGTTTGGGTCCTAGGGTGGAAGCATTCAGCTCTCCACGATCTTGAGGCCCAAGAGACTTGGGTGTTAAGGGGCTGATCCATATTTGAGCTAGGTTTAGATCCAAGGTGAGTGAAGCATGCAAGTCATGGTGTATATGGGCTTGGGTGAGTGCAATTACATGTGGGTTAGCATTGGAAGTTTTTTGGGTTTGATCTTTGGAGACCATTTGCATAAATATACAAGGTTGTAATCAGTTTTGATTGAGGCAAGGAATAGAACCATTTTCTCCCAATTACTCTCTCTCCTCTCTCTCTCTCATGTCTCCACCCCAAACCCTAGCTGCCATTCTCCAAGGAGAAACCCTAGCTGTCCTAGGACTTCCAAGGAGGTGCCCCATCTAGGCGCCTACATCCAAGCCACCCAAGGCCTTGCCAACCCTTTTCCTTCTAGCACTCACAAGCTACAGCCCTCTCCCCCTTGTGCGCTTCTCGGTGATCTCCAGGTCTCCATGCATGGGTGATTTGCTCCAATAGTTGGTATCAGAGCCTGGTTTCGCATGGAAAGGAGGGAGAAGATAGAAGCAAGAAAGATCATCAAGCAGAGATTTTGCAGCACACCTCTTCCAAGGTATTTTCCTAGATCCATCTTATGGATTACTACATTTTTGGTAGGATCCATCTATGAGAGCAGCATCAAGATTGATTTCAAGAAGTTTGATGGGAAGAGAAGCTTCTTTATGTGGAAAGTTAGGGTGGAATATTTGTTGGTCCAATATGAGTTGGATCTAGCATTGGAGGAGAGGCCAGATGGAATGACGGATAGACAATGGAATTTCTTAGAGAAGAGGACATATTCAGCCATTAGAGGGTATTTGGTAGACTCGACGTTGTATTCGGTGCTAGAAGAGAGAACACCTAAGGTGTTATAGTCGAAGTTGTATACCATGTACATGGGAAAGAATATGTACAATAAATTGATGTTGAAGAAGCAGTTGTACAGCTTTTAGATGCAGGAAGTTTGAGATATTGTGATGCATATCCAAAAGTTCGATCAGATAAGCAACGATTTGCTGAACTTTGGAGTGAAGATGGATGAGGAGGATAAGAGTTTGCTCTTGCTATGCTCACTGCCCTTTTCCCATGATCCGTTGGTGACAACGCTGCTATATGAAAAGGAGACATTGTTCTATGAAGATATGGTCTCAATACTCAGATCTAATGAGCAGAGAGAAAAGTTGATCAAAGAAGAAACTACCTAGGAGGGCTTGGCCGTAGGGGAGAGGTCTGAAAGAGAGAAAGATAGAAGCAAGCAAAGGGGATGGTTTAAGTCCTGAAAAGGCAAGAAGGAGGTAAACTGCTTCAAGTGTAATGAAGTAGGGCATTTCAAGTGGGATTGTCTACTTTGAAAGAAGAAGCATGGAGAAAGGAGTGGATTTGATTCGTTAAGTACCGTGGCTGATCTCGAGGTGGAGGATGATCTCTTGGTAGTTTTGGATGGTCATAGAAGCAACATAGAGGTTTGGACTCTAGATTTAGCCTGTTCTCACCACTACACACCGAATTGGTCTTGGTTCACTCCATACATCAAATCGATGAGAGGAGTGTGACACTTGGAGAAGACCAACCTTGCAAGGTGGCTGGTATTGGAACCATCAAAGTGAGGATATTCGATGGGATGGTGCAGACTCTTACCAATGTAAAGCACGTTCGGAGCTGAAGAAGAATCTGGTGTCATTGGGCTACTTGGAGTGAAATAGCTACAACTTTAGTAGTCATTCCAGGAGTGGAGTTTTGAATATTACCAAGGGAGCCATGGTTATGATGAGAGGAAGAAGGTTGGAGAATAACTTATATAGAATGGAGAGGTCTGTGGTGACTGGAGGTGAAAGAATAATGTCCTACAAGTCAATTGCATATGGGATACGATGGGATGCTTTTCTATATTTATCTTTCAAATTTATGTATTTGACATTGTTAATTATTCTTATTTATATATTTTTTTCTTATTTGGATCAAATCAAATCAGATTTGATTTAATTCAAATTTTGAAACCCTAGAGTCCATTGGAGCTGGACTCTCTTTCCACCCCCCTTTGGTTTTCATGCCCATATTCCACGACAAAAAATGTTTTGGCATGAAGAATGATGTGCATGATGTTTCTGGGCACAGATATAAGAGGAGAGGATGTTTTTGGCAGGTAATTGGTTGATGGCTCAACCACCTTATCTCTTGATCTCATTCCTAGTTTGAATTTGATTCAAATCAAGGATAGAGATAAGAAGGAAATCTAATTTTTTTTTTATGGCAACTAGGTGGTGCCAACAATTAAATTCCTCCCTTGGACGTGGAAAATTATGGGCGTGAGAAATCAGGTTTGAAAAAAAGTGGTGCCTCCTCTCCCATGAAACCCTAGTTCTTCCTCTTATAAATAGGGACTAATTTTAGACCCTATGGTGATGAGAAAAATCAAAAAAATTCAAAAAAAATATTCTAAAAAATTTGAGTCTTCTTCCTCCTTCTATTGCTCCCATTCTTCCTAGTTCTCAAGAGAGTTTGTGAGATTTGCGAGAGAACAACCTCAACCATTAAAGAGGAGTCTTCTGTAAAGGAGCTAGCATCTCGATGAAGATATCTATCTCTGGTTGGAACAAGTCCTCATGTGGATACCTATGGAGGTCGGGCACATATGCGGCTAAAGAAATCCGTTCAGATCCATGATCATCGACTGCGATGTAGATCGACCCATGCAAAGGTATTGAGATGTTACTTCAAAAATTGATTTTGATGATCACAAATTATTTTAGGAGACTACTTATGAGTTTTCTATGTTTGAAGATTATTTTTATGATGTTTCAGATATTCCAAGAGATTGAATTTGAAAAGCTTTATCAAATATGCCAAAAATTAAAATTTCAGCAAGTTAATGAAGTTTTGAAGGCTTTTGAGAGTGTCCAAACTGATTTAAATTTATTTAAGAGTGTTTGGATGAGTTCTAAAAATTTTTGAATCTTAAATACATAAAAAATTAGATTAGAACATGATGGGACGACCCACCTAGGTCATCTCCTTCTGTTAGGCAGCCGGCACGTGGCATTTTGGATCATGGCACACTGTGGGACGATCCACCTGGGATATCTCATGTAATTGGGATGCCCCATGGGACACCCCCCTGAGACCTAAGATCAAACAGAAAGCAGGACTTTTTGTCTAGCCAATTGGGATGCCCTAATACCAGTGGGATGCTCCATTTCTGCGAGCACGTGTAACGGCTAGTTTTCAGCCCATTTTTGATGTATTTAATGCTCATTAAACACTCTCCAACAGCTCTAAACCAACTCTAAGACATTATCAAGGGTGAATGGCAACTATAAATACTCTATTCAAGTAAAAAATCAGAAGATTTTTGCAAGCTCAAAGATTAAATTCGAGAAAAATTATTTTTAACCCTAAGAGAGAGATTGAAGTATTTAAGTACCTCACCAACCACTCTCCAGCAGTAATCAAGTATGGAATTCATTAAGAGTGTATAGCAAAGGCTTCCACCCCTTAAGTATTGTATTTCTATTGCTTTTATTGTGTGTATTTAAGGGGTTTGTGTGTTGAAATTTGTATACTCTATTTTTCTAAAATAGTTTTTGGATGTTTGAGTTTTAGATTTTCAAAACTCGTTTGGATTGATCCGAACCTTGAATCGGAGTGTTGAGGGTTGGTTTGTACCTGAAAAATAAGTATTCTTGCTTGAAAGGCAAGGGTCGGAGGTGTCCGACGTGGTGTAATCCATTGTTATCTATTTAGTGGATTGAATTTTCAAGTAGGAACTTAGAGAGTGGATGTAGGTGCAAGATTGACACCGAATCACTATAAATCTTTTATATTTATTGTGCTTACCTCTCTTCTCTTGTTCTGTGTGCTCATTACTTGCTTACTTCTTATTTGTGTTTGATTTTATTTCTATTGCAAGTTGATACACTTCACTCTTCACCTTGGCATATTGCTTAAGTAGTTTAATCTTTAAAATTTTAAAAAGATCCAATTCACTCTCCCTCTTTGGCTCCATATCTAGGCAACAAGTGGTATCAGAGCTCAATGCTCTAGTTCTTGCTTGACTTAACCATCAAGAGCTAAAGATCTATGACAGCCCAATTTGACACATCCCTATCCAAGGAGCAATCCATAAATCGACCTCCACTTTTCAATGAGTCAAACTACACCTATTGGAAAGCTCGAATGAGAATTTTTATTCAAGCACTTGACTATGACATGTGGAGTGTCATAGTAAATGGAGACCACACACCCACCAAATTGATTGATGGCATGTCTATTCCTAAGTCGGATGGTGAATGGGATGATTTTGATAAAAAAATGGCTTAGCTCAATGCTAAAGCCATGAATGTTTTATATTGTGCTTTGGATGCTAATGAATTCAATCGTATTTCTACATGTATGTCTCTTAAAAAAATTTGAGATAGGCTAGAAGTCACACACGAAGACACAAACCAAGTAAAAGAATCTAAAATCAATATGCTTATATACAACTATAAACTATTTAAAATGAAATCTGAAGAATCAATAACTCAAATATTCACTCGATTCACTGACATCATAAATGACTTAAAAAGTCTTGGCAAATGTTACTCTAACAGTGACCTTGTGAGAAAAATGGTCAGGTCATTACCAAGATCATGGAAAGTGAAAGTCACTGCAATCCAAGATGCCAAGGACTTGAATATTCTACCATTGGAGGAACTGCTTGGATCTCTCATGACCCATGAACTAGCGATGAAGCAGCACACTAAGGAGAAAATCAGAAGAAAGAGAACCATAGCCGTCAAGTCAACAGCTCAAGAAGAAGATGACTTAGAAAAATCAGACAACAATGAAGAAGATGAGGACTTGGCCTTGATCACTAGAAAATTCAAACTGTTCATGAGAAGAAAAAGACAAGGGACCAAGAGAAGGCCACCAGCTAAGGGAGAGCCAAGTAAAGAGAAAGAAAAAGAGTAGCCCATAATTTGCTATAAATGCAAGAAGCCTGGCCACTTCAGATCAGAATGCCCTCAGTTTAAGAAAGGTCAAAAGAAGTTCAAGAAGAAGAAGACCATGATGGCTATATGGAGTGACAACGACGACTCCACCACTAATGAAGAAACTCAGGAAGAAGCCAACCTGTGCCTTATGGCACACAAAAATGAGGTATCATCTGAAACTCAATCTTTATTTACTTATGATGAAATATTAGAAACTTTTTATGAATTTTTAAATGATCTAAAAGAATTAAAAATAAAAAATAAAAATCTAAAATCAAGAAACCATTAATTAAGAAAAAAAAATTTATAAGAAAAATAAAGAATTAGATCTAAAAAATCAATCACTAATAAAAGAAAAGATGAACTCCCTAGTCAAAATAAAACTCTTATAAAAGAAAATTAAAAACTAAAGGAAGAGATATCAAAGTTAAAATTTATGGTTGACAAATTTACTTTAAGTTTAAATAAACTTCAGATGATTATTGACAGTCAAAAGGCTGTATATGATAAAGTAGGATTTGGCTACAACATTCTAAGAAAATAAAAGTTCTTTAAAAATATTTTTTTCAATGAATCTATAAGAAATTTATCAAATATTACTTGTTTTAGATGTGGTATGATAGGGCATAAAGCATATACATGTTCATCAAATAAATTTAATGGTAGAAAGGTTAAGAAAATATGGGTTCCAAAAAGAATCATTGTGACTAACCCTAAAGGACTCAAGTTAGCTTGGTACCTAAGGTTAAAATTTGATCTCATGTATGCAGGTGTGTCTTGCATCCGAAGTAACAAAAAAAAAATGGTTAGTGGATGCTCAAGATACATGACAGGTGATGAATCATAATTCATCTTATTGGAAGTCAAGAATGGAGGGATGGTCACCTTTGGAGATAATGGCAAAAAAAAAAACATTGGTATCAGTAACATTGGTATCACTCCCTCTACTTGCATTGAAAATATTTTACTTGTAGATGGTCTTAAACATAACCTGTTAAGTATTAGTCAATTATGTGATAAAGGTTATAAAGTAGTTTTTGAATCATCTATGTGCATTGTAACTAGTCCCACTGATGCTAGCACTAGATTCATTGACATAGACATGACAATGTATACATGATTGATTTGGATAATCTCTCTTTACAAAGCATGCAATGTCTTATGGCCATGAATGCTAAAATTAATGAGACTAATTAGCTTTGGTACCGTAGGCTTGCACATATTAGTATGCACATACTTTCTAAAATCATCAAAAAAGATTTGATTTTTGGTTTGTCAAAAATTAGTTTTGAAAAAGATAAAATATGTGATGCATGTCAATTAGGTAAACAAACAAGAGTTTCTTTTAAATCTAAAAATATTATTTTAACTTTTAAACCTCTAGAACTCTTGCATATGGATTTATTTGGCCCAACAAGGACAACCAGTCTAGGAAGAAAAAGATATGATTTTATAATTATTAATGATTTTTTGTATTTTACTTGACTTTTATTTTTAGCTTCTAAGGATGAAGCATTTTCTGCATTCTCTAAGTTTTGTCGAAAAGTTTTCAATGAAAAAGGTTTACCAATCATTTTTATTCGAAGTGATCATGGAACTGAATTTGAAAATAAAGATTTTGAAAAGCTTTGTGACAAAAAAGATATAGATCATAATTTTTCAGTACCTAAAATATTTCAACAAAATGAAGTAATTGAAAAAAAAATAGAACACTAAAAGAAATAGCACGTATCATGCTATGTGAAAGCAAGCTTTCAAAATACTTTTAGGCAGAAGCAATTAATACAATATATTACATTTTAAACTGTGCCTTAAGAAGACCAATTTTAAAGAAAACACCTTATGAACTATGGAAGGGTAGAAAACCTAATATAAGTTATTTTCATATTTTGGGTTATCGATGTTTTGTTTTGAATAATGGCAAAGATAGCTTAGATAAATTTGATGCTAAATCTGATGAAGCTATCTTTCTTGACTATTCCACTTCTAGTAAAGCCTTTAGAGTATTTAATAAAAGATCACGAGTAATGGAAGAGTCAATTTATGTTATTTTTGATGAAACTAATAATTTTCACTAGTGCTGATGATGCAGGTATTATAGAAGATGGAATGAAGGAGCTCATCCTAAATGATTTGGATCAACAAAACAAGGATCAAATGGATGAAAAATATGAGGATGAAAACATCAATGATCAGAACATTCAAGAGCAATCTCAAGACACAGGTAATCTTCCAAGAGAATGAAGGTATATCCACAATCATCCTAAAGAATTAATAATTAATGATCCGGCACAAGGTGTAAGAACTAGATCTTCACTTAGAGATGTTTGCAATTATGTAGCTTTTGTTTCTCACTTAGAACCTAAAACAATAGATGAAGTTAAAAAAGATAATAACTGGATAATTGCCATGCAAGAAGAATTAAATCAATTTAAAAGAAATAATATATGGACACTAGTTGCAAGATCTAAAAATCACCCAATAATAAGAACCAAATGGGTATATAAAAACAAATTAGATAAAGATGAAAATGTTATAAGAAAAAAATAAGATTAGTTGCTAAAGGATATAATCAATAAGAAGGAATTGATTTTGATGAAACATTTGCTCCTGTTGTTAGACTAGAAGATATAAGAATGCTACTTGCTTTTGTTTACTTTATGAATTTTAATTTGTTTCAAATGGATGTTAAGAGTGCTTGTCTAAATGGTTATATTACTGAAGAAATTTATGTTGAATAACCTTCTGATTTTGAAAATCACAAATTTTTAGATCATATATTTAAATTAAATAAAATATTATATGGATTAAAACAAGCTCCTAGAGCTTGGTATGAAAGATTAAGTAAGTTTCTATTAGAAAATAATTTTTTAAGAGAAAAAGTTGACACTACTCTTTTTATAAAAAGAAAAGATAAAAAAATTCTAGTCATACAAATATATGTTGATGACATTATATTTGGGTCTACTAATAAAAATTTGTTCCAAAAAATTTGTCAAGCTTATACAGGGGGACTTCAAGATGAGCATGATGGGAGAACTCACATTCTTCCTCGGACTTCAGATCAAATAAATGAAGGAAGGGATCTCCATCACCCAAAGTAAGTATACAAGAGAGCTATTAAAGAAATTTAAAATGGAGAGCTTAAAAATTGTAAGTACCCCTATGACCCCTTCCTGTAAATTAGAAAAAGATGAGCATCGTAAAAGTATTGATATAAAACTTTATAGAGGCATGATAGGATCTTTATTATATCTGATTACAAGTAGACCTGATATAATATTTAGTATATGTATGTGTACTAGATATTAATCAAATCCTAAAGAATCACACTTAAATGCTGTTAAAAATTTTTTTAGATAATTGAAAGGAATACAAAACCTAGGTCTTTGGTTTTCAAAATAATCATATATGGACTTAATAGATTTTTCAGATGCTGACTTTGCTAGATGTAAACTTGATAGAAAAAATACCAGTGAAACTTGCCAATTTCTAAGAATAAACTTAATCTCCTGATTTAGCAAGAAGCAAAATTTAGGGACTTTATTTACGATCGAGATCTAATACATTGCAGCTGAAAGTTACTATGCTCAAATCTTGTGGATTAAGCAACAGCTCATAGATTTTAGCATTAAACTTAAAAATATTCCCATAAAATATGATAACACCAGTGCCATCAATTTAACCAAAAATCTAATTCAACACTCTAGGTCAAAATATATTGAAATTAGACATCATTTTATAAAAAAATATATTCAAAATAATGATATAATACTTGAATATATAAATATCAAAAATTAATTAGCTGATATTTTCATTAAAGCCCTTAATGAAAATAAATTTTATGAAATTAAGAGAGAATTGGGCATCTTAGATCCTTCTATTTGAATTTCTATAATAATTTTACTCTCAAAATTCTTTTAAAAATTTTTAATTTTATTATCCTATTTTTGGGAGCCATCTATCATTTTTTGAGAATTTTTTAAGTCATTTAAAAATTCTTCAATACTATTCAGATACCTTCTTGGATTTTTATCCGTTGAAATTTTTTATCAAAAATTATATCAAAATTTATATAGACCCTCTATGACCTTCTCAACTCGATATGATCATTTTTTAAATTTTTTTTGATTTTTTTTCTCTATTTAAATCATTTTTTTCATCACCTGAAAGAGCCCTAAATGGAGCATCCCATGGGACATCCCATTCATGCGGGTAGGTCACTTATAAGTGAGCCCACCCGATCATTTTTCAATAGAACTGGGAGTTGGGATGCCTCAAATCCCAAACCTTCTCCTCTCCCTCTCGTCCTAATCAAGAATCCATATCCTTGCTCTCCCAAAAATCTCAAAATCCCTCCAAACCAAAACTCATTCTTCCCAAATCCATCTTTCTCACAGGTCATTCTCAGTTTTTCCTAAATCTTCAAGCCCTAGCCATCAAATCCATGGGAAATCACTCAAAAACCCTCTTCTCCTCTTTGATTTCGGTTCAATCCAACCCTTCTCCACTCTTTAGGCCACTTTTCATCATCTTTTTGCATCATGGCCAACAAGATGAGGATGCCACAAAGGAGAAAGTCTATGAGATCCTTGGAGGATGAGGAGAGAGGAAAGAAGATTACTCAAGAGCCGCCCCATGCTTCACCTCCTGTGACACCAAGTAAGATCCCCTTGTCTGCTAAAAAAGTTGCATTGGGTAGGAATGTAGATTTCAAGTTTTTAAGGCAAGATGGATTTTTTATTGGAGAGAAGATGTTTAGGCAAGGTTGGAAATTCTTTTTAAGCTTGTCCGAACCAGTTTACATAGATTTGGTGAAGAAATTTTATTCCAATCTATTTTTCTCTGAGGAAGTCTTAAAATCTACTGTTAAGGGTGTTCAGATCATTTTAAATGCTCCAAGCTAGGTAGATTACTTCAAATGCCCTATGAAGGTAATTGTTTGGATGAACTACCTAAGAAAGAAGTTGAACTTAGGATCATACTTGGGAGGATTGATGTGAAAGATTTTTTAAAAATTGAAGCTAAAGATCTGAGTGTGGAGATGAGACTACTCCACCATATGGTTTTCAGAATTTTCTTCCCTAAAGGGGGAAAATATGATCTGATGACGGGGAGAGACATATGTCTCATGCACCATGTTGTTTCAGAGTCTCTCTTGAACCTTTTATTTTTGATGATTGATGCTATGAGGAAAGCCTTGAACAGGTCCAAGACTCCCTTGCCCTATGGTATGGCCCTCACAGTTATCTTTAGAGAGGATGAAGTCAATTTTGATGGAGAGACTGTTTGTAGGCTGTCATACACTGATACCTACAACAACCACTCTCTTAGGAGGATGGGATTTGTGAGAGTGGATGGCGAGTGGATCAAGAGTCGTGTTGCAGAGGAGGATAGTGATGAGGATGAGGAGCATGCTGAGGAAAAGGGTCCTTCTTCTCCTGTGCCTAGGCTGAGCCCAACAGACCACTATGTTTCGAAGCCTGAGGCAGGACCCTCGGTTAGAGTATCCCATTGAGCTGTAACGTGCCTACTTCTAAATTAAGGGATGTTAATATAGAACCACTAGCTGAGAGAGTGACAGAGATTTTATCTATTCAGCTGTAGCAGTTTCAGGAACAGCTTCTTCAGTCTCACCAGTTCCAGCAGCCGCAGTTTCAGGATCAGGTTATGCAGCATCTCCACTTGTTTCAACTGTATCAGGAGCAGATCTTTCAGCAGCTATAGCAGCAGCAGACACAGCAGCCACAGCAGTGTCAGCCAGCCTCTTCCATTGCCTTCTCTACTCCATCATTGGATTCATCTATTGTCCCACACATTTCTTCGTTGATGGAGCTGTTATCGGACTTGAGTATCAGATTGCAGGGTGTGGAGAGCTCACTTTGGAGATTCAGTGGTAGGATCTTTGACTTGGAGAGAGAGATCAGACAGGTAGTGAATTCTCTCTCTTCTGACATGGGTACATCGACCTCATCTGCTCCTCAAGTGGATGACTTGGCTCGAGAGATAGAGAGACTTCACTCCCAGCTTCGCTCTTCTCTTCAGCTGATACGAGCAGATGTCCAAGATTCCAGAGATTTTATGACAGCTGATCTGGATGGACTCAAACTTACTGTGATGGGTATCCTGTCCTAATTAGATGGTATTAGGACTCAGCTTCAGTTTAGATCCTCTACATCTACTAAGCCTGCATTCGTATAGCCCATTGCTTTTCATCCTCTTGCATCCTCTTCTCGGACCAGACCCTTCAGTCGTGGACGAGGCTGATCATGTCTTCACCTATCTGGATCTTGTGCTTGATGCTCTGTCTTTCTGACTTTATTTTGTATTAGATTACTTAGTTATATTTTATAGATTGGACGTATGAGAGCTTTATGCTCTTTATGACTCTTGTAACCTCTATTTTGATGTATATGAATGAGGTTGTTTCCTTTCTACTCATATTTTTTTGGATGAATGTTTATTATCATATCCCTTTGGTTGTATGAATATTTATTATTATGTCTCTTTGGATGAATGAATGCTTAGTATCATTTTTTGTTGGATGGATGAATGTGGTATCATGCTCTATTTTCTTGATACTTGACTTAACACCATGAACATCCTACTCTTCTAGTTTATTCTTTTTTTGATGATGTCAAAAAGGAAGAGAAATAATGAAACATTAAAAAATATGTAATAATGATAAAGGGGGAGAAATAAAGGTAAATGGAGAAAATAATGCATTTGAGGGAGAAATAATGATAAAGTGTGAAAATGATGTAGTTTTTAAAATCTTTTGAAAATTTTTTGCTCTTTCTAAGCTTTTTAACAATTTTTATTCTGATACAATATTCTATACTAAATGGTAAAAGCTCTGATACTGATTCATAATTAAAAAAAAAAAAACTCTGATACATTCATTTTGATACTATTTAAAAAATTACTCTGATCAATCTATTTATCTTAAATGCTCTACAAATCTTACTTTTGCACTGATACCAAATTGACTCGATACATTCATTTTTGATTCTTATTTTAATTGTCTCACTCTTACTTTAACATCAAGATAAGAAAAAGAAAAGAGATATACCTTCTCATATCTATTGCTCTGATACTAGAATCAAATTTTTTTTTATATACACTCTTTATATAAGAAAGAAGAAGATTTATTTTCAAATAATCAAAATAATCTAATTCATACAAGAAAGAAGAAGATTTTGATTGAATAAGGACAATCTTTAGAAATTCTCTAATTCATTCATAAATTATTTGAGCTAAATGAGTTAATTCATTAAAGTTTATATATCATGACCCTCTATGATTGAACTCTTGGCATAGTTCTTCTAGTACTTCATAAACCCAAATTGCTTGAGCTTTAAAGATATTTTTTATGAACACTCAAATATTTTGTCATCATCAAAAAAGGAGAGATTGTTACTCCAAGAATTGATTTTGATGATCACAAACTATTTTAGGAGACTACTAATTAGTTTTCTATGTTTGAAGATTATTTTTATGATGTTTTATGTAGTCCAAGAGATTGGGTTTGAAAAACTTCATTAAATATGCTAAAAGTTGAAGTTTCAGTAAGTTGGTGAAGTTTTAAAAGCTTTTGAGAGTGTCCAAACTGATTTGAATTCATTTGAGAGTATTTGGATGAATTTTGATAAGTTTTGAACTTTAAATACATGAAAAACTGGATTAAAATATGATGGGACGACCCACCTGGGTCATCCCCTTCTGTTAGGCAGCCGGCACACAGCATTTTGGGTCATGGCATGCTGTGGGATGACCCATCTGAGATGCCCCATGTAATTAGGACGTCCCATGGGATGCCCTCTTGATACCTAAGACTAAAACAGAAAGCAGGACTTTCTGTCTAGCCAATTGGGATGCCCCATGGGATGCCCCATGGGACACCTCATTTCAGCGAGCATGTGTAACGATTAGTTTTCAGCCCATTTTTTGATGTATTTAATGCACATTAAACACTCTCCAATGGCTCTAAACCAACTTTAAGACATTATCAAAGGTGAATGGCAACTATAAATACTCTATTCAAATGGAAAATCAGAAGATTTTTGCAAGCTTAAAGATTAAATATGAGAAAAATTATTTTCAACCCTAAGAGAGAGATTGAAGCATTTAAGCACCTCACCAACCACTCTTCAGCAGCAATCAAGTATGAAATTCATTGAGAGTGTACAGCAAAGGCTTCCACCCCTTAAGTATTATATTTTTATTGCTTTTATTGTGTGTATTTAAGGGGTTTGTGTGCTGAAATTTGTATACTCTATTTTTCTCAAATAGTTTTTGGGTGTTTGAGTTTTGGGGGGTTTCAAAATTCATTTGGATTCATCTGAACCCTGAATCGAAGTATTGAGGATTGGCTTGTATCTAAAAAATAAGTGTTCTTGCTTGGAAGGCAAGAATCGGAGGTGTTCGATGTGGTGTAATCCATTGTTATCCATTTATTGGGTTGAATTCTCAATTAGAGACTTGGGGAGTGGATGTAGGTACAAGGTTGGCACCGAACCACTATAAATCTTTTGTGTTGTTGTGCTTACTTCTCTTCTCTTGTTCTTTGTGTTCATTACTTGCTTACTTCTTATTTGTATTTGATTTTATTTCTATTGCAAGTTGATACACTTCACTCTTCATCTTGGCACATTGCTTAAGTAGTTCAATCTTTAAAATTTTAAAAAGATCCAATTCACCCCTCCTCTGGGGCTCCATATCTGGGCAATATGAGATTCGATCTCGATAATTTTTTTTTCTATTTTTAGATTATGTGCATGTCATAGATCCAGGAGCTCGGGTAGTATAGATTAGATCTATTGCCTATGGGGTTAAAGGAATTTAACCTAGATTTATTTTTCACTGCAATCAAAATTCTTTTGAAATTCATACATGCAACCTACTCGATATTCTAACATCGACTAAGTCTAATACTTGATCGACTAACTGCTCATGAATAGTAACTATTACTATTTGGCTTGAGACAACTAGGTTGGGTCAGTCAGCACTGAGCCGATTAAATCAGAGAATTGGATCAACTCAGTTCAAACTTGAGTCAGCTCAGTTGGCGTGCCAATAGGTATCATATAGTTTCAGATCTAAAAATTTTTATGTAAACTAAAATAAAATCAATCATAACGAACTTTTAGATCATATTAAAATATTTTATGATTTTAAATTTTATTTTTTATGATTAAAATAGTTTTAATCATATAGATTAGATGTTTTACTTTTCATACAACTCATACTTTGTATCATATACAATAAATCCTAGGGTTTTAATATCTAGAGTTTTACAGAAAGGTAAATTTTTCTTTTTGCATTCTTCTTCATGGGATTAAATCACATGGCACCCCTATATGCCATAAGAGAACCCTATCGAATAGAAAGAGTGGGTCTTTAAACCTTTTTCGCTCCTTTGATCGGACGGTCTGATGATCAATCCAATCTAAGTACTTGCTAATCGGATCATCTAATCTCGTCACACATCATATATGTAAAAATTTAGATCTAATCTAAATTATATCAGATCTAATTTTTATATTAGATCATATCTAAAATCAGATCATAATACATCCTATGCATTACTAAATCTAGATTTCAACTCTACAAGTATATACGTTCATGTCATAATGAACCTTTGCTCTGATACTAGTTGAAGGGAAGCATGGTGGTTTTGTGCATGCATTTTTAAAATTTTACAGTGAAACATACATAGATTAAATAATTTAATATACAATAATGCATAGATCAAATCAAAAACTACCATACAAGATCTATGACATGAACTAATATACATATATGTAAATCTAAAATCTAAAATTCAACAAATATAGATTATATCTATATTTTATTTAGATCATATCTAAATATAAATTGAGTTTAAAACTTCATACCTGAGAATGAATAGCAGATCACTGCATCCAAAATTTATGGTAGTTAGTTCTTCATGATGCTCAATAGCCGCACAGACATCCGACGTCTACGGATATCCACACGAAGTCTTTGTGCTAATCGATCTCCTTAGGAGTGCTAGCTTATGAAGATACCTTTTATTGACTGATCTAAGAGAAATATGAAGTAGATGAAGAACAAAGAGATCCTCTCCTTTTCTTTCTGGATTCATGCATGAAATCTCTATGATAGAGATTAAGAGAAGAACCTTTTCTTCTTAATTCTCTCACGCACAAGAGAGAACCTTTCTCTCTTCTTTTCATACCTTTAAGAAGAACTTTTATTCTCTAATTTTTTATGATAAAAATTAGATCTAATCTGATTTCTCATGTAAAAAATTACATAAATTTCATACTCTAAAAAAATTCAAAAGAAAGGCCCAAGAGAATTTTTACTCATGATAGCTTCTGAATAAGTTAGAGAATCATCATCCTGTATGATCTGGATTTCATTATCATTTCTGATGATAAAATCATATCTTAGAGGTGTATTTCACAGTCTTTCTGACCTTTAAAGAGGAGGTGTGTTATGTAGATGTATATTACCATTGGGTTCATTAGGTTCAGGTTCAAGTTGTGGACTATCCACAAGTTTTTGAGGAATTGTATGTAGGTCTTGAACTTCTGCAAGTTCAACTATCCTCCCATTACCTTTTTTAAATTTTTTTTTTCAAGAAAGTAGCATGTCTATTGATAAAATTTTTTTGTTCAGTAGAATGATAGAAATAGTATCCAATACTTTCTAGAGGATACCTTATAAACTTACATTTTTCTGCCCTAGCACTTAACTTATATCCAATAAAATTTTTGACACAAGCTGGGTAATCCCAAATCTTAAGATATTTAAGATTGGATCTTTTGTCTTTTTATATTTCATATAGAGTAGTGATAGAATTAGAAGGTACTCTATTTAAAATATAGACAGTAGTTTCTAGGACATATCCCCAGAATGAAATAGAAAGATTCATGAAACACATCATGGACCTCATTATATCTAATAAGGTGTGATTCTTCCTTTCGGCTACACCATTTAACTGTGGTGTATAACGAGGGGTCCATTTATAGAGAATATAATTTTTTTCAGATAATCAAGAAACTCACTGGATAAGTATTCTCCTCTTTGATTAGACCTAAGGACTTTGATACTTTTTTCAGTTTGTTTCTCAACCATCTTTTGATACTTCTTAAATTTTTTAAAAACTTCAGATTTGTGTTTTATAAGATACACATATCTAAATCTTGATCGATCATTAGTACATATAAAATTAGAGTATCCACTCCTAGCATGAGTTGTCATAAGCTCACCTATTGATAAAATTTTTTTGTTCAGTAGAATGATAGAAATAGTATCCAATACTTTCTAGAGGATACCTTATAAACTAACATTTTTCTGCCCTAGCACTTAACTTATATCCAATAAAATTTTTGACACAAGCTGGGTAATCCCAAATCTTAAGATATTTAAGATTGGATCTTTTGTCTTTTTATATTTCATATAGAGTAGTGATAGAATTAGAAGGTACTCTATTTAAAATATAGACAGTAGTTTCTAGGACATATCCCCAGAATGAAATAGAAAGATTCATGAAACACATCATGGACCTCATTATATCTAATAAGGTGTGATTCTTCCTTTCGGCTACACCATTTAACTGTGGTGTATAACGAGGGGTCCATTTATAGAGAATATAATTTTTTTCAGATAATCAAGAAACTCACTGGATAAGTATTCTCCTCTTTGATTAGACCTAAGGACTTTGATACTTTTTTCAGTTTGTTTCTCAACCATCTTTTGATACTTCTTAAATTTTTTAAAAACTTCAGATTTGTGTTTTATAAGATACACATATCTAAATCTTGATCGATCATTAGTAAATATAAAATTAGAGTATCCACCCCTAGCATGAGTTGTCATAAGCTCACAAACATCTAAATATATTAGGCCTAACAATTCATTAGCCCTTTCTCCATATCCAATAAATAGAGATTTGGTCATCTTTCCAATGAGGCATGATTTGTTGAAAAATATGTCCTAAAGCCAATCATCTAAGTTGTAAATGATTGTGCTTCATACATGAATATGATTTATAAAATAATAAATATTATCTGACAGTTTCATCATAAGAAATACATCATTCTAAATAGAACTCATATATTATGATAAAGTCCTTAAAGCTACTTTCAAAATGATAAAGGAGGATTTATCATATGGTTCTTAAATCTTGCTCACGATCCAATGATACAATTGTTACAAGGATGATAATTATATTGAGTGTAGGTCATTGTGTTCCATATTAGTTGGTTGTCCTCTTAACCAAGGCATGTGTTGACATGGGTATGGCATATGGATGAAATGTATCAGTATATTTCACTGAGCATGATCAACTCAGAAGTACTCTACTATCAAAGATTGCTCTGATGGGATATGGGTATAAGTGTCCCTCTGACTTGAGGCTGTCCGGTGACTTGCGAGTAACTCACTATACTTTGATGTTGGACTATCCAAATTTTTAATTTGATGATGAAAGATTTTTGGGTACAGTCAAGTACTTATGAAGTCTGAGTGTGAGTTAAAATGAGATTGACCACTCCAAGTAAAATTGAAGATAATGCATCATTATGTTTCAATTTAGCAAAACTTTGGTTAAAGTAGTCCTAGTGAGGAGTCATAAAATTTTTGAGGTTGAGATACAATGTAGACCACTCTTCCTGGGTTGACAGTTTAATCCTAAGTCATCTTTGAGCATCGAGAGTCAAAGAGCTGAATTATACGATAACTATATCTACGTAGGTTCTAGAGTATTGCTAGGCATGCATTCAGCCTATTCGGACGTCGGATCTTATTACTAGATAGTTACATCGATTGGTACAAAAATTATTTTTATGCTATCGACTTAGGTTCGAACTTATGGGGTCACACATAGAAGTATCTATCTGATCAAATGACTGATCGACGATTATGAATCGTTGAAAGATTCAATTATCAATGTGATTGATGATTAATCCTGTGTAAAGATTACAATAAATTATTTACTAATAGTTGATAAATTAAAAAAATAATTAATTAATAATTTGATTGTTATTGGCTCAATTTGATTGAGCAATAGAAATTGGATCAGATCTAATTGAATTGGATTCAGCTAGGTTTGCTTTGGCTTGCTTTGATGTAGCCCTAATGGATAACAGAGCTTATTTCAATTGATCTTAGGGATGCAAATCAAATTTAATTGATAGAGATCAGTTTAATTTGATGTATGTTTGATTGGATCAAACTCTATTGATAATAAGCTTGATTGGATCAAGCTCTATTAAGTAAAAAATACTTCCCACAGATGAGATCTTAATCTAACTAATTTCCTAATTGGATTGGGGCCTAATCAATTTTATAATTAAGCTAGGATCTAATTAGTTAGTTTGTCATAACTAATTTTTAAATTAGTTAAGATTGGATCCAAAGATTAGTTAGAGTTGGAACAAGATTCATGAGTCCTATTTGGAATAGGACTTAACCAATTCCCTAAACCCATCTACTTATATATTCTCCATGCCTACTCCTTTTTACTGTGAATTATTCACACCCCACAAAGAAGTGCTGCACCTCTTCTTTCTTTCGTGTAAGATGGTGTCCCTCCCCTTTCTTCTTGTCACCTAAAAACAAGGAGGGGGCATCCAAGAGTTGGATGCCCCAAGTTCCACATGTCAAAGCCATCTTCTCCAACTTTCTTTTGAAGGATTTTGTGATAGTTTGACTGTTGATTTTTAGGCATCAAAGAGAGACTCCTTTACTGGTTTTACAGTAGAAAATTGGAGAAGAAAAATTCTTCTAAATGAGAGAAAGAGAAGGAAGAAGAAAGGTCTTCTTTCTTGTGCTCAGCCTTAGAGAAGAAGTTTTTCAGATTTTTTTTTATTTTTTTCTAGTATAAAAATTAGATTGGATCTAATTTTTATTTTAAAAAAATATTAAAAAAAATTTAGTTAGGCATTTGGGGCTTCCTTGGGCTTTAGATCAAAGAGAAAAAGGGAGAAGAAGAGAAAAGAAGATGGCTTGAAGCCATGAAATCCAAAATGGACTCCATGTACTCCAACTAAGTATCGACTTTGGTTGATGCACCTAAGGGCATAATCAAAATAAAATATAAATGGGTCATTAAAAGAAAGATTGGAGTAGATGGTCAAGTTGAAACCTACAAGGCTAGGTTAGTGGCAAAAGACTTCAAACAAAGATAAAGAATTGACTATGATGAAACCTTCTCACCAGTGGCTATATTCAAGTCTATTCGGATAATGCTTGCCATAGCTACATATTCTAATTGTGAAATCTAGTAGATAGATGCAAAAACTATCTTCCTTAATGGTAACATTGAGGAAGAAGTTTATATGTTACAGACAGAAGGGTTTGTCTCAAGTTGAAGATCAAATCAAGTATGCAAGCTAAAAAAAATTATTTATGGATTAAAATAAGCATCGAGGAGCTGGAACATCTATTTTGATAAAACAGTCAATGAGTTTGGCTTCATCAAAAATATGGATGAACTATGTGTGTATAAGAAGACTAGTGGGAGTGCCATTATTTTCTTAGTCCTGTATGTTGATGACATTCTTATCATAGGGAATGATATTTCATTGTTACAATTGGTCAAATCTTGGCTATTTAAAAAGTTTTTCATGAAAGATTTAGGAGAGGCATCCTATATATTTGGTATAAAGATCTACAAAGATAGATCTAAAAGGATGTTAGGCTTATCCCAATATAGGTACATTGATCTAGTATTGAAAAGATTCAATATGGAGGAAAGTAAAAGAGCTTACTTACCCATAGATCAAGGCATATATCTCTCTAAAAGGATGTCTTCAAAGACACCTGAAGAAAAAAATAGAATTAGTTCTATACCTTATGCTTCAGCAGTAGGGTCTATTATGTATGCTATGTTATATACCATTCCTGATATGGCTTATGCTTTAGGCATAACCAGTAGATTTCAGGCTAATCCAGGGGAAGAACATTAAAAAGTAGTAAAAAATATTCTTAAGTACCTGAGAAGGACTAAAGATACTTTTCTCATATATGGAGGGTCTGATTTAAAACTAAAAGGATATACTGATTTTAGTTTTCAATCTGATCCTGATGATAGCAAGTCCATATCAGGGTATGTATTTATCTTATATGGAGGAGCAGTGAGTTGAAAGAGTTTCAAGTAATAAATGTAGTTGACTTAGTTATTGAGGTAGAATACATAGTTGTTAGTGAATCCACCAAAGAAACTCTCTGGATGAAGAAGTTTATTACCAAATTGGGTGTAGTTTTTGAGATTGAACATCTCGTGCCACTTTACTTTGATAACACTGGAGCTATAGCTCAAGCTAAGGAACCAAGGTCTTATAAAAAATTCAAGCACATTCTAAGATGCTTCTA
Organism: Elaeis guineensis; assembly: GCF_000442705.2. Lineage (NCBI taxonomy): Eukaryota > Viridiplantae > Streptophyta > Magnoliopsida > Arecales > Arecaceae > Elaeis > Elaeis guineensis. Next base: position 87,828,229 of record NC_026000.2, read on the forward strand.
TCTTATTTGAGAAATTATTGAAAGAAAAAATATTATCATAGAATGAGTGGATATAAAGAACAATATAGCAGATGTTAGAAAATATGTCATAAAGCCAATCATTCGGATAATTATGCTCTTTGTAATTTATATATGAGTTATAAATTAATAAAAATTATTTAATATTTTTCATCACAAAGTGTACATCTTTCTTATTAAAACTTTTGTATTGTGATGAAGTCCTTAGAACTATAAAGTAATCGATAAAGAAAGATTTATCGAATAGTTCTTAAACTATGTTTGCAATCAAATGATACGTCATTAAAAGATGGTGATGTTTGTTGAGTATAGATCGTTGTGTGCCATATTGGTTGGTTGTCTTTGTAACCAAAGAGTGTGGAGATACTGGTATGACATACAAGTGAGATATAGGAGTACAACGTCACTAAACAAGTGACTCACTTGTGAAGTACTCTTCTATCAAGAATAGCTCATGAAAGGTATGGGCATAAGTGTCTCTCAGATGTGAGATCACCATGGTGGCTTGCAAGCAACTCATTATGCTTTAGTACCGGACTATCTGTATTTCTAATACGATGACAGAAGGCTACTAGGTACAGTCAAGTACTTATAAAATCTGTGTGTGGATTGAGATGGGATTGACCCCTCCAGATTATAAAAGATAATACATCACTGTATTTTAATTTAGTAAAATCTCGATCGGAGTAATCTATATGATAGATTTGAAAGATTGAAATACAATATGGATGACTCATTTAGGGTTAACAGTTGAACCTTTAGTCGTCTTGAGCATTCAGGATCAAAAGGATGAATTATATAATAACCATATTCTAAAATTTTTAAATGTTATCTTATAAATATTTGACTTATCCAGACATCGAGAACCATTACTAGATGATAACTTCAATTAGTATAGAAAATAGTTCTTGTGCTACCGGCTTAGTGTTCGAACCTATGGAGTCACGCACAAAGTCAGACAAAGTAAGAAAGAATTGACCTAATATCTATATATTCAATTTGAAAGTATGAGATTTAATTGAATAAATAGATTAGCTTAATTAAGAATTAAGTTAAAGATCATACGGAATTAAACAGTTGACTATGTCTGGCTAGCATTGGATATGAGGTGTAGGTTTAATTTCGAGGATGATAATGATCTGATCAGTGATCCAAAAAATTTATGAGAGATTGAATTTATATCCTAATTAATTTTAGATTAGATTTGATTTAATTAAGATTTAATTGGATTAAAAATTTAAGTTAGACTTAGATCAAAATTCTAATTGGATTAGGATTAATAGGTTCTTCAAGTATGTTTTGAAGCAGATTCGAATTGGATTTGAATCAGGTTAAATTTGAGCTAGATTGGTTTAGAACCAAAGAATCCCAAAAATCTGGGACTCTATCTCATAAAGTGGCTGACTAAAAGAGGAGGGAGTGGTGATTATTTTTGCCCCATTATGTGTGCGCATGAAGGGTTCACATGTGAAGAAAGGAGGCATCCTTTCTCTCCTCTGTTTCCTAGTTGGCTAAGGTTTGGATTAGTTCAAATATGATTTCAATTAAGAGTCCTAAATTAGTTAGGTCTTGATTAGATTGGGCATCACATCTATTTAAAGGGAGGACTCCTATCCACTAGTTGTGATGAGATTTATTTTTGTGTGACAAAAGGGAACAAAAACCATCGGTGAGAAATCTATTTTGTGCGACAAAACTTAAGAAGAGAGGTGCTGATTTTCTTGGACGCCTTCCTCTTCTTGGCGTGGAGTTCTTTAGGGTGCTGCTTCTTGGCGTGAAGATCCTATCCAAGGATTTCCTAAGGTGTGAGATCAGATCTCCTCCCTCCTCTCACTGCCCTTCTGAAGGAGAGATGCCCAATGTTCATCCATCTTTCCTACGGAGCCTGGCGTACGTGCGAAGTAGAGGATCTTTGTATTCAGATCTCGTGAGGCATTAGATTCAAAAAATTCTCTGAGGATTTTGATCTCTATTTCACTGCATATCAGGTAAAGATAAATTAATGAAATAAAAAAAATTTTAGATGCACCCTAACGATCCGACCCTGATCGAATTTTTTTTCTTCAACTGGTATCAGAGCTAAGTTGATACATGGATGCATAGATAATTTTTTATGATATGTTTACATCTTGGATGTAACTAGATTTTTATATTAGATATTAAATCTAATTTAAACCTATTAAGTAAAATTTTTTTGATCTAATTTTGATCAAATTTTAAAGAATAAAATCAATGGTTGATGATGGTTTGTTATAAATCTATTATAACAAAATTTTTTTTTGATGTAAATTTTTGTTAAAATAACAACCTATTTATAATCTATTTTAAATTAACTTTTAATAAAATTTATTATGAAGTATTTTAGATGGGAAGTTAGACTTAATCAAGATCGAATTGAATCAGTTTTGATAGATTTTTAGATATGATTTTAAATAAAATTATGTACGATATAAAAATAGATCTAACCAAAATTTTATTTTTTATACATTCATATGTATATCTAATTATTTTTCTATATGATTTCAGAGCTGAATTGAATGTTTTATATACTGTATAAATTTAGTTTTAGATTTGAAATAATGTATATGATACATTGATCTAATTAGATTAGATGTAAAATATGTATGATATGATCACATTCATATTAGTGCACACTTAAATTTTGTTAATTGCATATGTAGATGCAATTGATTTTAGAAATTATATTTTTGATCTTAGTAGCCTAGTACTTGGAGTGAGATGATCATCTGACCATCCGATCATAAGAGGAAGAAGGGATTAAAGTTTCTCTCTTACCCATTCGATGGGTTCTTTTATGTCGTGTGGGGGTGTCATCTGATTATATCTCAAGAAGAACAGTAAAAAAAATTTTAAAATTATTTTGATCATAAATATGTTTAGATTAGATCTAAAGTGATTTATGATTCATTATAATTTTAATAAAATAAATTTGGATATGAAAATTAGTTTTAAGATTTGAATTGTATGCTGCATATGATGTAATATGTAGTGGTCAAAAAGTTTCTATGATGCACATGATGTATATATGAAATTTAGATCAAATTGATATATGTTTAATTATTAAAAATAGATCTAAAAATTAGATTTTGAGATCTAAAAATTATATGATATATGATATATGCTTCATTTAAAATCTTAGTAAAATAGTTTTATGAACTGAAACACATATTTTACACACTTAATTTAGAATTAAGTTTAAAAGATTTAGATTTGAGAATTGAAGATCCTAAGACACCACGTAAGTCGTTGGGGCAATGAGTTAACTTGAATCAGGTTATCTAATTGGATTGAACCTAAGTTTAGAAATAAATATAGATTAATTAAAGAAATTGATTAAATCTAATAAAAAATTGAGTTAGATTACGTCAGAATTTTTCTAAGATCAATCTCAATAGTTGTAGCTTGATCAAGTCTATATTTTTGACCATACCAAATGAACCTGATTATGGCTCAATAATTTGATCTGAGTCTTTTGGTTGATCGAATCGAAATTAATTGATCAATTGGTGTCTAAGGTAAGTATGACAATTTGACAAGTGGTTTTTATTTGACAATCCGCTTATCTGACCATTTCGATGGTATCTAAGGCAAGTCGAGGCAGATCCTTCCATCGATCTCACTTACTTGGCCAATTTGATAGATTATATTTTGATTAGGTCGTTGATTGATTCGAGTTGATCCATGCCAGTAAGGTAAATCAATATGACTGATTTAGGTGTCTCTGAACTAGCTTGTCTCTAGTCCTCTTCATGACTTGGTGAAGTCAGTAGAAAAATTTATGACTTATCGGTTGATCTCTTCTCTTATTCTTAAATCCTTAAAACAAATCAGTGTGACTGATTTAAATGCCATAAGACTAGCTTGTCATTAGTCTTTTTCATGACTTGGTGAAGTCAGTGGAAGGATTTATGACTTATCGATCAATTTTTTTCTATCTTCTAAAATTATATAACTAAATTCTTTAAATTATTAGATCTTTAAAATAAAATAGTTATGGAGATAACTAGATCATAGGCTCCCATTAAGTTGGATGGAATGGGTCATTAGCTTGATAATCATTGGAGGCGCAAACATTTGATGCTTATCTGCTATTGAAATTATTATTCATAATATAATGACTCAGATGTGACTCTCTGATGGGTAGTCAGATTGGTCAAGCAAACTCAGGCCTAATCATTCATTAGTTAGATGTACTGAGTATGATCATATTAATGGTTGGACCTAATCGAGACTTTCAGTAGAAGCCAAAGCCTATTGAAAAGGAACCTGAGGTAAAATTGTTACTAAAAATTATTTGATGAAATAATTGATTAAGAACCTATCCATAGATGCACATGGGTTGATCGAGCAAACTTGAGCTTGTGTGCAGTCTATGTGGATTCTAGTACCTGCTAAGAAATTAAGATAATTTCTCGAATTGAAGGTTGAGGCTACCAATTCGTATGAAATAGTGAAAGAATCTTGAGACCAAAGTTCAAGTCTTTAGGCTTAATTAATTCATATATTAATAGATCTTAATATTTTTCTTTCAGTTATGGCTAGTCGTTTGTCACTTCGCTCACTATTGGATAGTGACAAGCTTATGGGATTCAATTTTGATAGTCGGTATTGAAAATTAAAAATTATTTTTGAGCATGAGAGGATCCTATATGTGATTACGGATCCAGCACCTGAAGTACCAGTTCTCAATGCATGTGCAATGGTTAGAGACACTTATTAGAAGTGGCTCAATGATCATGTGATGGTATGTTGCATAATGAGAGTTGCTAAGAATGATTAATTTAATTATAAATTCAAGAAAGCTCTGTCAGAGAAAATACTTTAAATATTGAATAAGTCTTTTGGTATCCCTGAGGATGCATTCTCAGTGGGGCATCGGTCCTTTAAGAGAGGAAGAAAATGCAAGGTGCAGAAAAATTATGCTGGAACTAAGTTGTCTAAGACAGACCTGTATAGGCCTAGAAAAAGAAATAAGCAAATGGTTGCTGATCAAGGTGCTTATATGATAACACCTTGTAATTTTTCTGTCGTGATACTACTATCTAGATATTGGATACTAGAAGTCCGATTCATATCTGTAATTTGTTGCAAGGACTTCGAGTTAGTAGAAAATTTGAGAATAACGATTGATTTTTGAATGTTGGAGATGGAAGGACTGTTCCAGTTCTAGCTATAGAAAAGATGCAGATTGTTCTCAATTCAAATGTCATTATATTAGATGATTGTCATTATTGTCCATCTTTTTTATTAATATTATTTTCATTATTGTCATTATTTTGGCTAAGGATGGATTTATTTTTTCAATAAAGAAAAATTTTTATGATATCGTTGTGAATGGTATTACAATTATGCATGGATAATTAAAAGGTGGCATTTATATTTTATCACAGCCTATTAGTATAATGTACACACCGAACAAATACCCAAGAGTAGATAATATCATGGATGCCTATCTTTAGCATTATAGGCTCGATCATATAAACAAAAATAGGATGAATAGGTTAAATAAAGAGGGAATCCTTGAAGTCAATGATTGTTAGTCATTGCTGACCTATGATCCTGTCTTCTTAAAAAGATGATCAGATCACCCTTTACTGGAAAGAATGAATGAGCCAGTGATGTTTTGAGTCTAGTACACACTGATATATATGGACCTATGAACACGAGTACCAGAGGAGGATATAACTACTTCATTATATTTACTGACGATCTATCGAGATATGGATACATCTATCTTATGAAACATAAGTCCGAATTATTTATATTATTCAAATAATTTCATAATAAGATAGAAAAATAAACTAAAAAGAATATTAAAACTTTCAATCAGATCGAGGAGGTGAATATCTTTTCAATAAATTTTTAATATATCTAGAAGAGAATGAGATTCTCTCTCAATAGATTTCTCCTGAGATACCACAACATAACGAGATGTCTGAGAGGAGGAATCATACTTTGTTAGACATGGTTCGATCCATAATGGGGTTTGCAAATCTATCAGTCTCCTTTTGTGGTTATGCTCTTAAGACTGCTTGTCATGTTGTGAATAGGATTTCAAGTAAATCAGTCACAAAAATATCATATGAGATATGGACTAGACGTAGGCCGATACTCTCTTACCTTAGGGTTTAGGGATGTCTGACTTATGTCAAGCATTTGTAGATTGATAAGCTTGGATCCCGATATGATATGTGTTATTTTGTTGTGTACCCAAAATAAACTAACGGATATTACTTCACGTTATTGAAGAACAAAAGGTGTTCATCAGCAATAAGATATTCTTTTTAGAAAAAGAGTTTTTTAGTAAAGAAATTGATGCCACTAAGATTAAACTTAATAAAGTTTGGTTGGTAGAAGAGCTGACACAAATAACTATACCTATAGAACCAGATTTGGTTAGATCACACTCGTAGCCCATTATAGAGGCACCCTTGAGGAGATCTGGTAGAGTACCCATCAATCAGATAGATATTATGATTTTTTGATCCAAAATGGTGATTTTATTGAACTCGATGAGAATAATGAGGATCTGATCACCTAAGTGGATGCCATGCAGAGGTCTAACTTTGATAAATAGCTTGAAGTCATGAAGTCCAAAATAGAGTCCATGAAGGTCAACAATATATGGACACTCATTGATCTACCCGAAAGGCTAAAACTCATAGGGTGTAAGTAGATTTTCAAAAGAAAAAGGAGTGCAGACAGAAAGGTGGAGACTTATAAAGTCCATCTAGTTGTCAAGGGATATCATCAGCATTATGGTATTGATTATGATGAGATATTTTCTCCTGTAGCAATGTTCAAGTCTATTTGGATTATGCTTGTGATAGCGGCACACTTTGATTATAAAATTTGATAAATGGACGTCAAAACTATTTTTTTAAATAGAGAGCTAAAAGAAGAGATGTATATGATACAACCTAAAGGGTTCACATCTATAGATGAATCAAAGGTGTGTAGGCTTCAGAGATCTATTTATGGATTGAAGTAGGCATCTCGGAGTTAGAACATATATTTTGATAAGATGATCAGAATATATGACTTCGTTAAGAATGAAGAAGAACCCTACATATACAAATGGGCTAATGGGTCAGTAGTTATATTTTTTATTTTGTATGTAGATGACATTCTCTTAATTGGAAATGACATCCCTGCATTATAGAGAATAAAAGTCTGACTATCTTCATAGTTCTTCATGAAGAATTTGAGAGAAGCATCCTACATCCTAGGGATGAAGATCTATACATCGACATCGTACTAAAATAGTTTAGCATGAAAAATTTCAGAAAGGCTATCTTTTGATAGGCCATGAAATTATTTTGTCTAAGAATGATTGTCAGACAACCTCATGAGAGAGAGAGAGAGTGTGTATGAGTAGAATCTCATATGCTTCAATAGTGGGACCTATCATGTACGCCATGATATGTACGAGATCGGTGTGGCATACTCACTAGGGGTACTGAGTAGGTACCAATCTGATCCGGATGAGAATCATTGAAAGGTTGTAAGACAATCCTTAAGTATTTAAAAAATATTAAGGATTAATGGCTTATCTATGGAGATATTGACTTAAAATTTATGGGATATATTGAGTTCAGTTTTCAATCAGACCATGATGATAGTAAAAGTGTGTCAGGATATGTGTTTACCTTAAATAGAGGAGCGATCTATTGAAAAAATTTCAAACAGCACACCGTAGCCGATTCAGTATGCGAGATGGAGTACATTGCGGCATCCGTGTCTGGTTGTGAAAGCTCATCAGTGAGCTTGGAGTGGCATCCTCCTTTGATGGTCTTGTTCTATTGTACTACGACAGCGTCAGAACCATAGCTCAAGCAAAAGAGCTGAAGTCTCATCAGAGAATCAAGCATATTTTGCATTGCTATCACCTTGTCTGGGAGATCGTGGATCAAAATGACGTCGATCTTCAGAAGATCAATAGAAAGAAAAACTTAATCGATCCATTTACTAAAGCCTCCGAAATTAAAGAGTTTGACCAACATAAATGAAAGATGAGTATTAGATACTGTACCAATTGACTTTAGTCCAAGTGAGAGTTGTTAAAAAATATGTCCTAAAGCTAATCATTTGGATGATTGTGCTTTTCGTAATTTATATATGAATTATTAATTAATAAAAATTATTTGATATTTTTTATCATAAAATATACATCTTCTTTATTAGAACTCTTGTGTTGTGGTGAACTCCTTAGAACTATAAAATAATCAATAAAGAAAGATTTATCGAATAATTCTTAAATCATATTCATGACCAAATGATATGTCATTAAAGGATGATGACGTTTATCGAGTATAGATTGTTGTATGTTATATAGGTTGGTTGTCCTCATACCAAAGAGTATGAAAATACTGGTATGACATACAGGTAAGATGTAGGAGTATATCATCACTGAATAAGTGACTCACCTGTGGAGCGCTCTACTGTCAAGGACAGCTCACGAAGGGTATGGACATAAGTGTCCCTCAAATCTGAGATCATCACGGTAGCTTGCAAGCAACTCACTGTGCTTTGATGTCAGACTATCTATATTTTTAATATAGTGACAGAAAGCTATTGGTTACAGTCAAGTACTTGTGAAGTCTGTGTATGGATCAAGATGGAATTGACCCCTCTGGATTATAGGAGATAATGCATCATTGTATTTTAATTTAGTAAAATCTCGATCGGATTAAGCCATGTAATAGATTTAAAAGGTTGAAATATAATATGGATGACTCATTCAAGATAGTTAAACCCTAGGCCCTCCTGAGCATTCAGGATTAAAGAGATAAATTATGTAGTAACCATATTTCAAGATTTTTGAATGTTGCCTTATAAATATTTGACTTATCCGGATGTCAAAAATCATTGCTAGATGATAATTTTGATTAGTAGAGAAAATATATTCTATGCTATCAGTTTAATGTTCGAATCTATTGAGTCACACAAAAAGATCTATCCAGACGTCAGAAATCATTGCTAGATGGTAACTTTGATTAGTATAGAAAATAGTTTCTATGCTACCGACTTAGTGTTCGAACCTATGGAGTCACACACAAAGTCAGGCAAAGTAGGAAAGAATTGACCTAATATCTATGTGTTCAATTTGGAAGTATGAGACTTGATTGAACAAATAGATTAGCTTAATTGAGAATTAAGTTAAGGGTCATATGAAAATAAATAGTTAACTATGTTTAGCTAGCACTGGACATGAGGTGCAGGTTTAATTTTGGAGATGATAATGATCTGATCAGTGATCCAAAAAATTTATAAGAGATTGAATTTATGTCTTAATTAATTTTAGTTTAGATCTGATTTAATTAAAATTTAATTGGATTAAAAATCTAAGTTAGATTTGGATCAGAGTCCTAATTTGATAGGATTGACAGGCTCTTCAAGTTTGGTTCGAATTAGATTCGAATCGGATTAAATTTGAGTCAGATTGATTTAGAGCTAAGGAGTCCCAAAATCTTGGGACTCTCTCTCATAAAGTGGTTGACTAAGAGAGGAGGGAGTGGTGATTATTTCCATCCCATTATGTGTGCATGTGAAGGCTTCACGTGTGAAGAAAGGAGGCATCCTTTCTCTCCTCCATTTCCTAGTTGGTTAAGTTTTGGATTAGTTCAAATATGATTTCAATTAAGAGTCCTAAATTAGTTAGGTCTTGATTAGATTGGGCATTACGTCTATCTAAAGGGAGGACTCCTATCCATTGATTGTGATGAGATTTATTTTTGTGCAACAAAAGGGAACAAAAACCATCGGTGAGAAATCTATTTTGTATGACAAAACTTAAGAAGAGAGGAGCTGATTTTTTTGGACGCCTTCCTCTTCTTGGCTGGAGTTCCTTTGGATGCTGGTTCTTAGCATGAAGATCCTATCCAAGGATTTCCTAAGGCATGAGATCAGATCTCCTTCCTCCTCTCGCTGCCCTTTTGAAGGAACGACGCCCAACATTCATCCATCTTTCCTGTAGAGCCTGGCATGCGTGCGAAGTAGAGGGTCTATGTATTTAGACCTTACGAGGCATCAGATTCAAAAAATTCTCTGGAGATTTTGATCCCTATTCTACTGATCGGACTTTTTTCCTTCAGCAAACCCATTCACTAAGGCCCTGTCATAGCAAATGTTAGATCGTCATCTTGATTGTATGGAAATTAAATACAAGGGTGATTGATTTTAGTGCAAGTGAGAGATTTAAAGAGTTAATACCCTGCAAGCCAATCTAATGACATATATAAAGGGATTAATCTGCTTTATCTTCCATACTCATGTAAATTGACATATTTTATTATAAATAAAATTGAGATATTTTTGTTTCATCATATGCTGTGCATTATTAAAATTATGATAAACTCCGTAGGTTAGGATAATGGTTTTAGGACGATGATAAAATTGTGCTAGTGAGACTTAAAATCTTAATCTAAAATCTTTTCAGTCATAGGATCATTGAGTCAGAAATCAATGATACTGGATAGACTGGCACATCCTATGTATGCTTGATGGAGAGGATGATTGATCTCACAATCACTTGTATAGGGACACTAATACAAGGATGTGGGTGCTCATAGGAGGATGAGTTCACTGAAATGATCCATCATGAGAATTACATCTTATGGAAGTCTTACTGACATATCAAAAGATGGTTCTCTTAGTAGGAGTAGTGTATGTGGTCCTTTGACCTAAGGCTACCATAGTACCTTGTATATATAGATCTATATTTTGGTTCATTTTCTATCATGACTTTCTAAAGACACGTGTAAGGTATTCTGGATATGGTGATATATATATAAAAGTAGTGAGTAAATCAACAAGGAATCATCACTCCTGATAAGGAGAGGTGTCATCCTAAGCAATCTCATTAATCGATAACTCAGGAAGTCTTTGATCAAAGCAGGATAAAAATTAAAAAAATAATTTCTAATATTTTATAATAGAGTCATCATTAGTGAATTGAGATTCATTTGAATAAGTATTAGGGTTTGATATTTTTCTATAGCCATTACCTATTTAGAATAAAAGATGATTAAAGGATTGGATTGCACAGTAACTTACCACTGAAAAATATTTTTGATATTTTCATCAAAATATTTTATATCTTCTAGGTAGGCATAATATGTTGCTAGGCATCAATCATGTCTTATATATTTTTATGAATTAAAGAGTAATTCATGAGTCAATTAGAAAAAGATTCTAATTTGACAACTTAGGTCTACATAGGTTTGACCTAAATCGATTAGATGGAGTCTAATCAAATCAGATCAACATGTATCTGGACCTACTGCTAGCTAGGTGTAGAGCTCAATGGGTCATACACATTAAAAAATTGATCAAAGATTTTTTTTTGAATTGATTTATGGGTCATTAGATCTTGATTGAGTGGCTAATTGACAAGCTAGCACTGGTAGGCTAATCCTAGCTCCAATTTTGGTTAGTATTGATTCGATCCTAATCCAGTTTGTGAACTAAATTAATTAAAAATTAATTTGAGTTCTTCTCTGATGTTGGGCAGCCATTAGATGGTGCCACATGGCCCTTTTGGATGTTGGAATGATAGAGTCCAATGGGGATTGAACTCTACCCAAGGTTTGGCGCATAATATGATAGACGCTCACTTATTTTGGCATGGATGATTTTATAGAGTCCTTGTCTAATGGGTTTGAGACTTGTGTGGCAGCTTTTCAAACCCTCCATCAGCCTATCATAAGTTTTAAGGCATTTGATGGAATGATAAGGCATGGAAGAAGGGAGAAGATAGACGCACATGTGTGAAGACTTCCCAAAGAGGTGCTTGATGTTTTTCTATTTTAATGCAGAAATGAGAGGCTTCTTAAGGGGTTTCTCTTAGTGATTTAAATTAGAAACAACCCTCCAATCATGTGGCAAAATATTGAAATTTTTTAATTTAAGTTGGGATGCCAAAAGGTTTCTTCCATGGGCATGCATGTGAGAAGGCTGTGAAACAGTATTTCATTCCTAATAGTTCTTATCATGTAAGACTCTTGGTTTTGATAAACCTTTTCATGTGGTGCCTACAAGTCATCACGAGATGCTTTTCATACCCCATTTACAACTATAAATAGGGGGTGGCACAGAGAGGAGAGATCATTCAATTCTTACATGCTCTCTTATCTTGCTTAAGACAAGAATCCTCTCCTTCTCTCTCTTACACCCCTAGTTCTCTTAGGATAAGCCTATCCAGCCTATTCTCAGCCTAAATAGGCTTAGGATAAGGCTCTAGAGGGTCCTAAGAGGTCTAACCAAATTACCAAAAAGTCAAGAAGTGGTCCAAGTCAGGTTTGGGAAGCGACTCAATCAAACCGATCGAGTCAGGGTCAACTCGGGTCCGGCGATCGGGTTTAGAAGGAGTGACTCTTTGAACCAATTTCTGTGTGGATCACCATTGGAGGGTATACATTTGTGTACCTTGTGGAGATATTGAAAATAGCAATTGAGGTATTTATATAATTATATGCTTCATTTCATTATAGTTTATTAATTTGATTGAATGCATCAAAGGGAATCCTAGGGTTTAGGGTTTCGGGTTTCTTAGTAGGTTTCATAAATATTTTAAAATCCAACCTTCCATTGCTTGACCAGAACCCAACATGGAGACCCTAAGATTTGTCTCTTCTACTAGATTTCAGCCACCCTCAATTGTGCCTTCATCTTAGTTTCCCTCCAATAGGTGATTCTTGCCTTCTCCATGGCCAGGCTGCCATGTAGAAGCCCCACCTTGCCTTCAACCTCTGCCACCCTCTCCATGGCCTATTGAAGGGCTAGTTGGAGCACCTCAAGGTGGTCCAATAGCCATTCTACTGACCAATGGTCCATGCTAATAGAGCAAGAGAGAAAGAAGATAGAGAGGAGGAAGAAGATGGAAGCTATTCCATTCGTGAGGGGTGAACCTCCCTCTACTCATAGAGTTTTTGGACAGTTGAGATCAAGTTATCCCCCCTAATTGCTAGCCATGTGTCAAGCTTACCAAGCCTCTAACAGTCTGCCTTCCTTTCAGAAAATATTCCTTAGGGCCCATTCTTTAGAACATCACCATCTTAGAGTTATGACCCTCATAAAAGCATCATGAAGTTCAACAAAGGATCTGCATCGGGTGGCAAGTTCGAGGGATATTTCTCAAAACCATGAAAGTGAGCAACTATGATGTCATCCAAACCTTCGCGAGGCAAAAGGGTGACCATAGAAGGTTGTCTTGGATGCGCAACCTTGACTATGCTAAGATCGACAAGCAAGCCACATACAAGCATACCTCAGCTCATCCGCTGATCTATCTCCATGGGTTGATGATAGCATGCATGTTAGCCTACCCAGGTAGACCTACATCAGCTCATACACCAATCTACAATGTGATAGTTTGCAGGTGATTCGCATACAATTTTAACTAGTTACGTTAACTACAGTAGAAGCAGAACATAAAAATAATTTTTATATAATCTAAGCATGCTGATTCTAAATCATAATCACCTAAGATAGTCTAACATGTATAAATAAATTTATAAATCAGATCTAAAATAAAAATAGGAAGAAGGAAAATATACCTGATCATTTTTTTTTGTTTTTCCTTGGATTGGATCCTGTAGATATCTAGGGCTCCAGTCAAAGCCGTGTATGTGCCTGGCCTCTGCTGGTATCTACACAAAGATGATCCCAATCAGAACTCTGAAGCCTTCGGGGTGCTAGCTCTCTTGTAGGCTATGTTCTTTGGCTTGGATTGGGGCCCTTTACTTTATATCACTTGAAGCAACCCTATTGTAGGTTTATGGGGATTGATCCAACAACCAAGAAGAATCAAGAACCCTTTCTTACTTCCCTTTCTCTCTCTCTCTAAGGTCTCTCTCTTCTCTCAGATCTGATCTAGAGGAGGAGGTACTGGGGCATGAAAGAGAGGGAACAAGGAGGAAGTTGGCATGTAGGAGGAAGGGGCGGCAAGTTTGTTATCAATGCATAATCAAGGAATAATTTTTCTCATGCCTTCATGCCCGCTTTTTGTATTTTTGTCGCACAAAATATCCTCCTTTCCCATGTCAAAACTTGATAAGATCTGATTCAAATCAAAATTCAAATCATTGCTTATCAGAAAGGAGTCCCAACCAACCAAGAAAGTAAGGCGGCACCTCATCAAAACAACCCACGCATGCGCCCAAGAGAGATGCAAGAAAAATCAGCACCCATCCCTTTTTTGATCAATCAAGTGGAGAGAAAAGCCTAATGAACTTGGGCTTAAGAGGTTAGGTTCAATTGGGTTCAATCTGGATTAAAATTGAATCCAATTTGAACCCGATTCGAATCAAATTTGAAAGGCTGTCAAACCTGATCCAATCAGGATTGAAATTCAAATCTAATTTAGATAATTAAATTCAATTAATCTTAAATTAAATCAAGATCAATTAAATTAAATTTGATTTAAATTAACTATGACTTGATCTATAATTTAATCAACTCTAATTAAATTGTAATATTTGCAATTAAGACTCTCTTTTAATAATTAGTAGTTACTAAATCTATAACACTTACAAATTAATTCAACTCATCAATCCAATTGATAATTTGACTTTGATCTAAACCATTAATCAGGTCAAACTCCTTTTGTATGTGACCCCTTATGTTCTCTTCTGTCTGGTAGTGAGACATACCATGATCTCTATCACAGTATCATCAAAATTCTTTTCGATGGGTTGGAACAATTTTAACTCAATCCAACAAGGATCGTTGATCTAAAAATAATCCTAGTGAATTCTCACAATCTATCAGTGATGCCTAGCAGTATATAGTAGCAATCTAACAGAACAAAAAAATCTAAACCTTTAGGTGCAGTTACTATGTGATTTAGTCTTTTTATCATGAGTTTTGGCTCAATGGAGGTCATGAAGAACTTGTCAAATTCCATCGTTAGTCAAATACTAGATTGGCTCGACTTGAGTTCATTTGTGAATCTCATGAAAACTTTTTTCCACCATTCATATTTACTTCAGTTGAAGACTTTCTGAACTCAGTCTTGTGAATCGTATAGGATTTCTTTTTACCAAGATCGATAGATTTCATCTAGATGCATTCTACTCTAACAGTGAACCGAACCTACTGTAGCTAACATACACAGTAAAGACTCGAATGGCTAGGGACCAAGAAAATATACAGTCAAACTCAGTAGCCTCACTATGAAGAGCCAATCCACCATAGGTCAAAGAACTACTCACAGCACTGCAGCATCGAGAAGATTACTGATAAGTGAGTAGACATCCAAGTAAATTTTTATGTTGGTTACTCTCAGTACAAGTTATTCTCTAACAACCATCTACACTCTCACACCAGTGTCCCTACACCACAGACTCGAGACTCATATATTTGAAAGGAAGGTGATTCATACAACGATCTTAAATAGATAGATCACTATCCTTCGTGATGATCCTATGATCGAAAGTATTTAAAAACTAACTACTAATAATATATATCTCAAATTTTCAACATCTTAAGAATATACAATATCATCTTTGTTAATTTTTAAAATAAATCATGGACACATAAATTAATTGAAAATAAAAATATTTTTTTATTAAAAATTTTATAAGTATAAAATTAAGTCTTAAAATTATAAAATATGTCAGTCAATAATTGACTTCTAGGTCACATATCTAACAAACTCTCACTTGACCTAAAGCCAATTGGCCATATACCTAAAACCCATCTTCTCAAGGTGAGCTTCGATCTTCTATTGGCTAAGAGGCTTTGTCCACAGATCCACCATATTTTATATGGAGTTGACTCTCTGCATCTCGACGAACTTCTTCTTGAGATAATCGCATATGATGTGGAACTACTGCTCTATATGCTTGGACTTTTGGTGAGAACTGGACTCCTTAGCAGTGCTATGGTGCCATTGTTGTCACATAGATCTGATGGCATCACACCCAGCTCCTCAACGAACTTCTTAAACCAGCATGCTTCTTTAGCAACTTCAGAGTTGGCGATGTATTCGGCTTTCATTGTTGAATCCATAATAACTTGTTAAAATTTCATATAGGGTGCATGTATGTGTGTTTCAAATTTTTTTTTTAAAAATAATATAGTAAAATTAAAATTAAAATATTTTTTAATTTAATACATATGTGCATAAAATATAGAACATATAGATCTACTTCATATGCTGAAATTGAACACATACTGAATTTTATGCTGAAATTAAATATGTGATCGAATCACATACCTGTTTTATAATTTTTTTCTTCGAATCTGGATCTAGAAAAGAATAGATTTTTTTTTAGCCATACAAGTACTCGACCTCTATGGGTATCTACTCAGGATCAATATGGAACAGTCCTCTATGATGTTGATCTTTTTTCTCCAAGAACGATCACCCTGCGAATCTGAGCGAAGCCTGGATCACGATCAACTCTTTGATCATTTTCTTAATATTTTTCTTCTCCTCTTTTTTTGATCTTTTTCCTTTAATTTTGAAGCAATCAATCTCTAAAGATCAGCAGCTAAAAGGTGCCACCCAAGCTTCCTTGGGTGTGGAGATGGTGGACACCCAACACCCTTTCGGTGTTGGAACCAAGATGGAGAAGAGAGGGAGGCATGGGGAGGCTTAATGAGGCTTGGAGTTTTTTGGTATTCAGATGCTAAGACCCTTAGAGAAGGCTCCTTTAAATAGAAAAAAATGTTTGAATCCTATTCCAAACCAAATAGTCTCTTAATATGAGTCCTACTTACATTAGAAATCCTTATTGTTTCCTTTCTTTGATCATGCCTAGGAGAACCATGTTGGTGCCCTCAAGGCCTCTCTCTCACACACCATAGGGAAGAAGAGTGAGCCCCTCCTTAGTCTAAGATGCCATCAGTAATGTGGGCATGCCCAACTTGATCAAATCAAGTGGCGCCCCATAAAAATAATCAAGAAATTTGATTAAGGGTTTGAACCCTTAATACATATGATCCAAAACCCTAGGCATCCAAGAATTGAAACCCAATAAATCTAATTTATTTAGATTATTAGTAGGTAATTAACTTAAATTAATTTTATCAAATAAGTAATTCAAGTGCAAAAAAAAAATTGGGTTCAACCTTGTCATAGTAAGATTACCCTGAACCTAATAAGATTTATCTAAACTCAATTGAGACTTCATAAGTTTAATTGCTTATTCTAGATCTAATCTTTTTATTGTGTAAGCCCATAGATTCAATTCTATCTGACAGTAAGACATACCATGTCTCTATCATAATATCATTGAAACTCTTTTCAATGGATCAGAATAATTTTACTATAATTCAATAAGAATTATCGATCTCGAATAATCCTAGTGAGCTCTCACAATCCACCAATGACACCTAACAGTATAAAATTATTAAAAATTATATCTCAAAATTAATCGTCAGCCTATTGATGATTGTGCTCATAATTGTAAATTGTATATGAATTATTATTAGTAAAAATTATTTGATTTTTTCATCATATTTTATCTATCTTACTTGAACTCTTGTATTGTGATAAAGTTTTTAGGACATATTTAATCAACAAAGAAAAATTTATCATTTAGTCTTTAAAATATGTTCACGATCAAATGATATGCTATTAATAGGATGATGGCGATATTGAGTATAGATTATTGTGTGTCATATAGATTGGTTGTTCTCTTAACCAAAGAGTGTGAAGACACTGATATGGTATGCAGGTGGAATATAGGAGTACATTCGTATCAAACATGATCAATTGTTGAGCACTCTGTTGTCAAGAGTAGCTCGCGAAGGGTATGGGTATAAGTATCCCTCCGATCTGAGATCACCACAGTGACTTGTAAGCAACTTATTTTACTTTGGTGTTTGGCCATCTAAATTTTTAATTCAATGATAGAAGGTTTTTAGATGCAGTCAAGTACTTATCAAGTCGGTTCATGAGTCAAGATGGGATTGATCCCTCTAAATAAGTAGGAGTTAATGCATCAGTGTATTTCAATTTAGTAAAATCTTGATCAAGATAATCCATGTGATAGATTTAAAAGATTAAAATATAATATGGTTGACTATTTTAGAGTTGATAGTTAAACCTTAGGTCACCTTGAGCATTAGGGTTAAAGAGATGAATTATACGGCAACCATATGCCAGTAGATTCTAGAATATTACTTTGCAATCTTTCGATCTATCCAGACATCATGTCCCATTGCTAGATGGTTACATCGATTAGTATATGAAGTTATTCCTATGCTACCGATTTAGATTCGAATCTATAGGGTCACACACATAAGAAGATTTAGTCTGATCTGATAGCTGAAGAGTCCCATTGGATTGGGACTCTGATGAAGAGTCCCATTGGACTGGGACTCTGAAGGACAGTCCTACTGGATTGGAACTCTACTATTCATGAAGGATTTATTAGCAACTAGATTTCTAATTGACTCAATTTGATTAAGCAAAGAGGTTCGAATCAGGTCTAATTGAATTCGATTCAGTTTGACTTAGATTAGATTTGATTAGATCAAGCCTAATTGTGAAGAAAACTTGTTCTTGATTTGATCAGGACTTGGGTTCAAATAATTTCTAATTATGTTAAAAATTTATTGAGAAGATTGAATTTTTAATTAGATTAGATTCCTTCCTCTCATTAGGTTCAAACCAAATTTGATTTGATTTGGAATCAAATTGGAAACAAAGAGTCCCAGACAACTAGGACTCTCTCCCCTAGCGCATGCCTTGGACCCACACCATTCTTGTTAACACAAAAATAGTTTTTGCATGAGATTTTTGGATGTGAGAAAGGAGAGCATTGAGATGGTGGGTAGCACTCTTGATGAGTCATTGATCTTATCTCTTTTCTGATTTAAATTCGATCCGAATCAAGGATAAGGAGATAAGAAGGAAAGAGATCCATTTAGTTTAGAAAGATGGGTGGTGCCAAATATTTTTTTTCTTTTGTACATTGAGGTTTTGTTAGCATGAGAAAGATCTAATTTCTTTCTCACACCATGACATAATCTTGAAAATTTTTGGATGCACCATATGGATGTGGCATGGAGATTAATTGGCATCCTCTCTTAACCCTAAACCCCAACACCTACTATATAAAAGGGGTCCAATAGTTGGATGCCCCATAGGTGGTATTGGTTGAAATTTGTTTCTTCTAAAAAGCTTTTTTCTCTTTTTCCTTCCTCCATTGATTCTTCTCCCTCTCTGAAGCATCCAAGAGATTAAAAGAAGAAGAAGAAGATCAGCCTTAAAAGATTCTTGCAAGCTAGCATTCTTGAGGAGCCTGATCAGCATTCGTTCTTCATGTGGACGATCTATAGATATCGAATACCTTTGTGTGGCTGCGAACAACCTAAAAAAACTTCTATCCACATGATACACTAGCAGAGATCAGCAATCTATGCTTCGGTAATGAGTTCTGAACTCGTTAGATCATGTTTGGTTAGATCTAAGGGTTAGATCTAGTCTACAACATCAATATAATTGATGCAGATTTTTATTTTTTCGATCTTAATCTCATATTTAATCATATCATAGGACTTGGCATGGTAGTTTAGATTAGATCTTGTGCATGTAATGTAGGTTAAATTATTTAATCTAACTAGATCCACTACAAAATTTTAAAATTACATGCATAAAACTGTCAATATTTTTTTCAAATGGTATCAGAGTTAGGTTCGATATGATATAATTTTATATGTATTTAGATCTAATTTTATATTATTTAGATTATATCTAAATAAATTTTATTTTTAGATCTGATATTTGATCAGTCTGTACATGTTAGATTAGATGATTTGAGTGGCAAAGTACTTGGATTGAGTAATCACCAGACTGTCTGATCGTAGGAGCAAGTAGAGTTATATGACCCTCTCCTCCCATTCAATAGGGTGCTCTTATAGCATGTAAGGGTGCCACTGTGAGATCCTATGAAGAAGAATGCGAAAGGAAGAACTTACTTTTCTGTAAAATCTTAGATCTTGAAATCCTAAGATTTATTGTATGTGATGCAAGTTGTATGAAAAGTAATAACATCTAATCTTATTGATTAAAATTATTTTAATAATATTTATAATCATAAGAAGTTTAGATATGATCTAAAAGGATTTTATGAATTAATGTAAAATATTTACATGAAAAATAGTTTCAAAAATTTTATCTAAACCCATATTGATGTTGAATTTAATTAAAAATTAATTATAAAATTGATTAGATCTGAAATTATGATTTAAGATCTAATGACATTGCATAAAATATGAGGATATGGGTTAGCTCAAATCAAGTCTTCTAATTAGGTTAGGCCTATGGTTAGAATCAAAGGGTTAATGAGTCATATAGAGAAATTGATTAAATCTAACCAAATATTGAATTAAATTAAATCAAATTTTTTTTAGACCCAATACAATAGTTATAGATGGTCAAGTCCATATCTTTGATTAGATCAAATAGAATTTGATTGAGGCTCAGTGGTTGAACCCGAGTCATTAGGCTAGTCAAATTGAAACTAATTAACCAATTGATGTCTAAGGTAAGTTTGACATTTCGATCAGTGGTTTTTAATTAAGAGTAGCTTATCTGACCATTTTGATGGTGTCTAAGGCAAGCTTAGCATATCCTTCCATCGATCTCACTTATTTGGCCAATTTGGTAGATTATATTTTGATTAGACTGCTAAGTGATTTGAGTTGATTCATATCATTAAGGTTAATCAGTGTGACTGATTTAGGTGTCATTTCAACCAGTATGATCCTAATCCAATTCAATAACTTGATGAAGTCAGTGGAAGAATTATGATTTACTGGTTAATCTCTTCTCTTCTCTTAATTCATAAATTAAATTTTTTAAATTATTAGGTCCCAAAGGCTTGGTGCTCATCTGCTATTGAAATTATCATTCATAATATGATGACTCAATCGAGTCTCTCTAGTAAGTGATCAGGTTAGCCGGCTAAAATTGGATCTGATCATTTGGTAGTTAGATTCTTAAGTATGATCATATTAATAGTTGGACCTAATCAGGGCTTGCAGAGAAGATCAAAGTCAACTGAAAAGTTATCTAGGGCTAAATCACTTACTAAAAATTATTTGATGAAATAAGTGATTAAAGAACCTACCCATGGATGCACATGGGTGACCCAGCCAAAGTCGAGCTCGTGTGCAGTTTATGTGGATTCTAGAACCCACTAAAAAATTAAGGTAATTCTTCGAGTTAGAGGTAGAGGCTACCAATTCATATAAAATAGTGGAAGAACTTTTAGACTAAAATCTATATCTTTAGGCTTAATTAATTCATATACTGATTAGATTTTATTTTTTTTTGTATAGTCATGGCCTCAAACTTGTCGCTCCGATCACTGTTTGACAGTGAAAAATTGATGGGATCCAACTTTGATAACTAGTATCGAAAATTAAAAATAGTCCTGGAGCACGAGCAGATCTTGTACATCTTTACAGATCCAGCACCTGAAGAGCCTGCTTCTAATATTCATGGTATTGTTCGAGAAACTTACTTGAAGTGACTCAACAACTGCACCATAATGCGTTGCATAATGCGCGCTATGATGAATGACGAGTTCAGTCAAAAATTTGAAGAGGCTTAATCAGAAGATATGCTCAAGGTGTTGAACGAGTTTTTTGGTACTCCCGATGATGTTGAGCAGCACAAGACTAGTTGTGCCATTTTCAATGCTCGGATAAGGGAGGAAGCATCGGTCACTGATTATGTATTATAAATGATCGAGCAGATCGAGCGTCTGAGCAAGCTCGATTTTTTCTTGCACGAACAACTTGAGAAGGATGCGATCTTGAATTCCCTACCCAAATCCTACCTACCATTTCTCAATCATTTCTAAATGATGAAGCCTGTAGTGAACTAACACAGTCTGTTGGAATTGCTACAACTTTTAAGAAG